>NC_134998.1:4365575-4673417 GCF_050947335.1 Megachile rotundata
CTTATACTGTACTGTATAATAATACTTATACTGTATAATAATAATAATAATAATGTATAATAATAATAAAGTCATGCATCCTTAAAATACTTCTTATTTCCCTTCAAATCGTTTCAATATTACAGTTTAACATTTTGACTGCCACGTCACCCACATATGACGCTTAATCTTCCATACGAATTATCTATATTATTAAAAATTTGTCCACTAATCTAATTGGAAATATTCGTACTAATTATTTGAAACTATGAATAATAAATATAACCAAATAATGTGAGAATATTTGGTAAGATTTGTTAGAAACAAAAATACTATCTAGTATAATTTTCATTTGCTGTGTGGCAGTCAACTACTTCTATGTTAATACAAGTAAATGCATTATGTAATTCAAGCAATAAATTACATATTCTTCAGTTATGATGTCATTCCTGATCAATTTGTTCCATGACCTCTCCACCTTTGATGCGAATTAATTGACCATGGTCATTCTTTTTATGGAACATATTTAAAAACCGACGTGGAGGAGTTGTTGTCGTAACTTTATTTAGAGGATACATTAATAATAATTTTTAACAAGGTAAATTAAATTTCAATATATTAACCATAATTCCAGGGTGTCAGAGACATGGTTCGTTTATTCATTATTTATGGTGGGCTCATTCTTTTTGCCATTGGATATTCTTGAAGATCATCAAGGTTTTATATATTTAGCTGGCTCGTTTTTCTTGCAGTCGGAATTTGACTGTTGAAGGGGATTAACTGACCCAGCGAAGTTGCAATATGCTTTGTAAGTACATTTAGACAATAATTGTAGATGACAAATTCGTTTTGTCGTACAAACAATTGTTCGTTCAAAAAAATTTCTTGCACATATTTAACCCTTTGCGCTCCAGAGGTGACTCACTCACCATTTTATTTTATACAATTTAAAATAAGCATATTTTAACTGATTTTATAATATGACACGTGTGATGTAAAAACACAGTAAAGCAAACAATAGTGGAAATTACTATAATAACCTAAAAAGAATTCATTTAACTTTTATATTAGTAATTTTTAAAGTTGCTGTTTGCAAACAGTCAAATTACCTTGGAGTACAAAGGGTTAACTCATAAGGATCAGGTAAAAATCTTTTTAACCTTTTAGAACGATTAAGGTGATTTTTATCTTTATACGTTGAATGTAAAAATATTTTTCGAGCCTCTTCTAGTTGATTTGTTAATATTAACAAGTTTAGTTACTTTGAGCTACTATGAGCTCTGAGTAGTTCAAAGCTACTCTTATTTTTGGAGCTATAATATAATATTAAAATTTCATAGTTGTGAAATATAATTAATGCAATTAAAGTTCCGTTTTATTGTAACAGTGAAATAGTATTAGTATTGATCTATTTACGAATGTTTACAGTGAGCAAAGGTTTCGGAGTGTACCTTGCTCTGATAGCAATGGCGTCAGCGCAAAACGAGAGCCAAGCACTTTGTGCTGTTCAACAGTCAGTTAATCAATTTTCATCTGCACTATTTCCGGTAACAGAACACTTCATATTATATTTCACTTTGACAAAAAAGAGGCAATTATTCAATATAGGCGTCAAAGTCTGAAAAGCAGAATATTTTTGATAAAATATTTCAAGGTCAACAGAATAGGAGAAAAATTGTCAACTAACAAATAATTATTAAGTAACAAATAATTACCCATTACAGATAAGAATAACTTTGATGAATTTCACATAATTTTAGACAGTGGCAGAAGACATTTCCGGTGATTTCGTATTATCGCCACTTAGCGTATCCACTGTTCTTGCTGAGGCAGCGTACGGATCTGGCGGCGACACAAAAACTCAATTCAAAAATGTACTCCATCTTTTATCGCCGGACAGTTTGGGCACACCTGGTTATCAAGCATTTATCGACGATCTGAATGTACGTACCAGTATTATTCAAATAATTTTTCATCACGAAATATAAATAATTTAAATTTTTCATCATGACTTAATTTTTTTAGTATTCTTATTTCTGTAATTTCATTTATTTTCATCGTGTTGCAGAATGTTCAAGAAAATAAACTCTTTCTATCCACCAACGTCTTCATCGACGAAAAATTTGTCGTCAAACGAAACTACCGACGTTTAATAGAAAATTACTTCCGTTCTGTTTTGAAGTCTGTGAAATTTGCCGAATCGGAAGAAACCTTAAGCACCGTTAATGCGTGGGTGCAACGGAACACGGATAATCGTATTAGGGACATTGCCGATCCCAGTTAGCAAGTTAAAACAATTATCTGCGATAAGAATAGCACTTAACAATTTGTATTATGAATTTACATGATTGTTTTAACATGTCATCGATAAGAATAGAAATTGATGTTTATGAATATTTAAACAGGTGGCTTCGATGCGAAGACAGCGATGTTACTTTTGAACGCAGTGCACTCTAAAGGTCAATGGGAAAATAAATTCAATCCGGAGTATACTAATGAAATGTTATTCGAGCTTGATGAGGATACGGAAAAATTTGTTTCTATGATGTATAGGTCTGGTGTGTATACGTGTGGAGAGTTGCCGAGTAGGGAGGGCAAATTTGTGGTAATTCCATACAAGGTAATAACATTAATAAAACAATAACATATTACAGAAATGAACTGCAAATATAAGAATAAAATGTTCAATTCTTCAGGGCAATGAGCTGGATATGGTGATAGTACTTCCAGACAAACTTAGCAGTTTATCTGCAATAGAAAAGGAATTGCAAAGTATAAATATTACGGACATCATAAAATTGGGACAGGAACGTCCTGTACAGTTGTATCTACCAAAGTTTAGGACTAAAACTACAGTGCACCTAAATGGTCCTCTGCACAAAGTAAGTGATAGAGAAAATTACAAGCTGTAATGATTACAAGACACTTCACATTTTTCTGAGTATTTGATTTTGTTCATAGTTGGGTTTAACAGACATGTTCACCTCGAGAGCTAACTTTTATGGCTTGTCTGATGATCAGCTGGCTGTTAGTAGAGTTGTTCAAAAAACCTTCATCGATGTTAATGAAGAAGGTGTTGAGGCTGTTAGTGTTACTGGTAAGCTTTACTTTATGTTATTTATGGCAGAATTAAGGGAAACATTAGTTTATACAGGATGTTTAAGTGGAAGTTGTGGTATTGAGTATTTTATTATTAATTTATATTTATGTTTGTATTAATAATTTATATTTATGTTTATGTTTATAATTTTTATTTCTATTTAAGTGATGTGTCCATGTATCACTTACTAACCATATACCCTAACCTATCTATATGAAATACTATTCTAATATAATATGTTTTTGTTTTTTATTTTCCTCAAATGTTTGTAACACATGATTTCTTTGTTTCAGGTACCGCTCAAGCGATATTATCTTCGGCTAGCCAAATGAACTTCAGTGTTAATCGTCCATTTTATTACAATATCATAAAAACTACAAAGAGAACAGGGAGCTCTGTAACATTATTCAGTGGTCACGTTACGGAACCCATAACCTAAAAATTTATTAATTTTAGACTCATTATATTTCTATCTTCATCCATTGAGGAAATGACGTTCACATATGTTCGCGATTAAATGAAGATAAAAATAATTTCTTACAAATCAGAATTTTTTGCTAGATCTTAATACATATATTAGACCCTAATACATATTTTGTATCAGACCATTCTTAAGGTCAAAAATGTTTCTATCAAAAACAATACGTAGCACAAGAAAAGTTATTAGTTCTGGTTCAGTTATTTAAGTCATGATTTTAAGTTAGAAAATAATACATTGTAAGTAATGTATGATAATACACAAGGTATTATGTATGATAGATGTTTTGAAAGATATTTTCTTGACAGTGTCTATAACTGACTTCATCTTTGTTAGGTTAGGTAATATTTAATTACCTAACCAACTAATTCTTACTTTACCAGCTAATTCTGGTTAGGTTAAGTACGTTGAATTACATGTTAAAAAAGTATATAATCTGTTACGGTATTTATAAGGTACGAGGCAATAAACAGTTACATATTCTAACATCTCATTAAGAGATCGTATTAGATCTTTTTAATAAAATAACAAAAATATTGCGGTGTGCTATTTATCGGTGTCAATGGACGTCCACTGTGCCCTCGCAGACATAGTTGTCATGACTCACATATTCAATATACCCATTCTTCCATTTTACTCTCCAATTTACTCTCAGTCCCATAATAGGTAATTAAGAAGGAAACTTTTCTTATAACGGATATAACTTCGCGTTAAAATAAGATTTCAAAACAATAAAACCTTGCGCAAACAGGTTGGACAAGCCAGTTCCAATAGTACAGGTTTACCAGCTCGCCACATAGTTTTTATTAGTTTGTATAACAGCGGTCGACGTTCGCATAACTGAGGTTCATGCTGTTGCTTACTATTCTATTTCCAGCAAATAGTGACAATGATGACGTGCCTCGTTTACGGAAATATTATCAAATATTCTAAAATTGAATTGCTTATGGAAAATTATTTTTTGGATTTTATTATTGTTAATGCTAAAACTACCAAACCGGTCAAATGCCGCTCCACAAGTTTCTTATTATAAGATGCACATTTTGTTACATTCCTTGAAATCAGAATTGATTTTCATCAAGATAAAGAATAAATGTGTCTACTAATTTAGGTTTCGTCCTTTGTATATTTATTCTTTAACTTTATTTTTCATTTCGAAGTAAGTGTACATTATATGTCGGTAGGTTTAGTGTTAATAAGTACAAAATACGTTAACATTTATACAAGTAAATATGATTTATTTCCTCTTCAAAAAAACCGATATATAATATTCATAACAAATTCTCATATTAGTAAAACAAGCAGTAATACAGTATATTCTCATTATATTGCTCTCACTATTTTATCACATATTAAAAACTGGAATATCTTTGGTTCTTTCCTCATTGTGATGGTTCTTGTCGGTGGCAATATAACGAGCTACTGTTCGAAAAATAATTTCATTTTTAAAATTAAGGATTCATAACATGGCCGCTGTATAATGTTATGTGACTATTTCGGTTCGATCCGGACTTATTGTTTTTGACAATGACAACATGGAATGGGTGGTTGACATCAAAGTTTACTGCAGGTGGTAATGCGATTCTCGATGTAATATCACCTGAAACAAAACAAGCAAATTATACGAAATTCTGTCATAATCAAAGGAGACTTCTCATATATTTCTTGAGAGATATCAGACTAGAGTATTAAACAACTATAATTTTTAACAGTTTTACTATTTTCTCGAATTAGTCTTTAAGTTAAACTAATTTCGTCCCTTTTCATAATTTCACGCTGATCGATTCAACTATCAATTTGCAACAAAACACTGTATTAGAACTCTTCCAAAAGCTTTCATAAAAAAAACGTAGTGTCCTATTTAGAGGAATTAACTGAACCTTGAAATCTCACCCACGAAAAAACTATTTATACCATATTCTGTCACCTATCATACCAAACTCTTGTGGGAACATTCTTAGCGTCACATCTTTCCTATCCAGTTAAAAGAACAAATTGTATTTTCGCTCTCGCAGTTCGATACCCTTTATACAATTATTTTTGCAATTTTATGTAACAATTCAGGAGCTCAAAGTTTATCTCACGATTTACGAAAAGTTAATTTATACATACACAGAAATTTGAACTAGATTTTCAATTCGTCTTCAGAAATATAATAATTTTTATTGAGAAATATAATAACTTTTATCTTCAGAAATAAATAATTTAGAAAGTTGAGCATTTGGTACTTTTACAAAAATATAAAAAATTGACTTACCAGTGCCAACATCGATGTCGCCTCCCTCTTCGTCCACTTCGACATGAGTGTTCTGTACAATCCTACTAACGTGTAGTTTCTGATTACTGATGCCACTGAAGTTCGCGTTTTGGTTAAACGCGTCGGTCAAACCCAGCTGTAAAAGTCATGAATCAGTAACATTTCATAATAAAATTCTTTTCGTTAATACGTACCGACATTAGAGGTTTCTTCAGATTAATTTTATTGTGGAAATGGAATCTTGGCAATTGTACCGCCACCATACGATCCTGTGCCGCGTTTATGTACGACGAGATGCTTGCTTTTGGCAGCTCCTTTTCAAGCTCCGCTAAACCATCAACGGCTTTTGGTAGAAATACCACCATACTCAGCTCGTTCGCCTAAAAAATAATTATCTTTACAACTGTAATAATGAAATATTAGCGAGAATCGTTCGTGAAATTACTCTGAGAGGCAGCACGACGTATGTCGCTTTTCCATTTGGCATTTCTCCGTATTTGAGGAGACTTGTTTTCGACATTGTGGGGACATTCTTTTCTTTGCTATTATTTAGTTTGAATGGTCTTTGACGAGTATTGTTAACGTTGAATCCGTTCATCCAGTAACCTTTGAAGTATATTGGGTTTACGAGCACCATTTTTGTCTCTGGACCCAAATCACCTGTTCAGAAGAAAATATTATTAATACAAATTAATAATGCTATTAATTTATTTCTAAACTGTTGCGTGTGGTGATTTAATCTGTTAATACGTGGTGAAGCTACTAACTGGGTGCAATAAGGTTAGCAAGATGCCCAGGATGATCCTTCGCAACGCTTTGAACCCAAGCGTTAATGGCGTTCGCAGACGCCGCAGCGTTATTGAAATTCAGAGGCTGCGTTTCAGCATCGAAGTGCTTTTTCAACATCTTTTTGTAGCTATCCTTAATAGGAGCATTGGAGGCAGTAAAAAGTTTGCTTCCAAATTTAATTTCATTTGCGTGCACATCCTGAAATACATGAAATTGGCTCAAAAAATTATTTTCAGAAAAGACTACTAAGAGTTACCTTAAGATTTTTTATGAGTGATTCATAACCGGCAGCACCTGAGCGTTCCGAAGATGGCAGATGGAGAACTTTTTTAAACTGAGCTTTTGTCTTACCACCCGCTCCATGTTCGAGCATTCCGAGAGCAATGAATGCGCCAGTGGGTGACACCCAAATATTACCAGAAGCATCTTCAGCGACAGGCTGGAGATAGATATTTTTAAGAATGATTTTATTCGAATAATGTTTTGAGTTCGGTATCTTACCTTAAATAGGGACGCTGCAAGACTATTTACGCCATGTTCGGCGGTTAACGATCCCTGCCCGTTAATTTGGGTTATTGCAAGTGCCACCAGGACGAGGCACACGCTCAAGATACAATTCTTCGCTGTTAACATTCATTAATAAACGTGTATAAGGTACTATAGGTAATGATAATGAAAAATAGGAAGCGCTATAAAATTTTAGTATTGCAAATTTTAGTATTTTAATATTGCAATTATACAAATAAGTACAAAATGTGATCAGTAAAATAATTTGAAGGTTTGAAATAATTAACCTTCTTAACCCCTTGCCGTGCTATTTATTTATGAGGTGCGTCAGTCAAGACTAACCATTCAGGACTATAACATTAAAACGAACAAAGAAAATTAAAATGTTCTAAGTATTTTATATTCAGGGATCCTTGACAACGCAAATTATAGTTGGATCTAAACTTCAAGTTAAAGAGTATTCAAAATTTAAGTAACATTAATCACATTTGAGTTGTGAGTGCGTCACGAGTGAGACTCGTCAAAGCACGGGAAGGGGTTAATTGTAAAAGAGTTTAGTGTATTAAGTAGTTTAACTAATCATGAAGTAATTATGTACTTATGTATCATTGTTGCATTAATATTGTATTACATGTTCTATAATTATAAGAGTACCTATTTTATTTTATATAACAATGTTTGTGTCAACAAAATTAGATAACAATTGTATTTCGAATAGCTAGAAGAGAAAGTACTGTTATCAAGTAATTGTTATTTACGAAGCAAAAAAAATACATTTTTAAATTGAGAGATAAAGTAAAATGAGTTTAGGTGAATTATTTAAAATAGTTTTCAACTAGCTGGTCGAATAGTTTACTCTAGCTATTTTGAGTGATTAACTGTTTGGGAATAATCGTAACATAGCTGTGAGTATTCGTAAAACGAAAATATTTATGTCGGGTAAATATTATTTAATATTTATGGGATGAACGTTCACTTTGGATTGCTTTTGTGTATATTTCTATTTATTTCTACAAAAGAACTAATCTAAAAGACTAAGTAAATATTACATTCTATCTTATAGAAAAATAATTAAGAAAGGTTTCATTTACGAGAACCTAGAAAATAATAGCAAATGCATTAACGCAAGAAGCATATTTCCAACAAGCTTACAATTAAAACAAATTTGAAAACGTTAGATTCCACTTCAAGCACGTAAAATAATATTTTATGAGCACTAAAGTGTAATAGTACTTTGGTGCAACCGCGTTGTCAAAAGGTTAAAGCATGCATCTGCGCATGATCCTTCCTCCTTGCGCAGTACGAGTGCGCAGAAGTCGAGAAATCGTAAGCAATGGAAGCGAAGTTGGGAAATTTAATCTTTGATCGTAAAATATTTATCGTAACGAGTAACATTTACTTTGTAATTTAGATAAATATTGTATAAATAATTTGCCAGTGTATTTATTCCAGCATAACATTTCCCTATCTCTCTCAACGTCACGTGTTTCATTCCACGTAACTTTACACGAAAAATTTCTGATTTACACATCTCTGCACTATGATCTCGTTTAATTTGCTTATTCCGATCATGGTGATAGAAAATGGAACTGTGATCAGAAAATAACGGTCGAAGTTTGGAAATCATAAAATACTCCTTGAATTTCAATTTATATTCAGTTAAATTTTTTGTCTGTAAAAAAATATTTGAACCACTTTCATGCAAAAATCGAAATGCCAATTTCAAAACCCATTACCGTGGTCAGCGATGGTTAAATGACAATATTCAAATATTTTAGTTTCTGAAGAGTAAGGTAAGAAACGTTTACGTATATTTGTTTAAATTAATCCAGCAATATGTGAACACGAATTTGTCACATAGTCACATGTTACAATAATAGTTCTCCACTTGTAAATATACTTACATGAACCCATTTTGTAATATATTTGCTAGACCACTAACTCTTCTTCAATGGTCAAACGCAAACTGAAAAAGACACCTATCCTCTGAGTTTATATAGAGCCCTGGTAATTTACAGAAAATTGCAGTAAAGTTTGAGTAAACAGCAATGAAACATGTACTTCCTTGTGTGTGTGTTTATAAAAGCGAATTGTGCACTCTTCGTCCTTTCGATTATTATTTAATACAGAATATATAATCGCGAATAAAAAAGGTGCAGCCATCCGAAAATGGTCTCTTTTGATGTACCTTTTCTGGAGAAACCCTGTTTTATTGATGATATCAATGTCACAGAAAACAATAACAAGGTAAAAGTGTGTGTTTGTATGATGTATTAATTTTTGACGTTTCCTTATACTTATCTGATAATTATTTATGTCCCTGTTTTAACCTTGTTACAAATAAATATCACAGGTATGCATAAATAGAGATACGCATATCTACAATTAATATACATACTTTTTACTTTTAACTACAAGATATTTTATATTGTAATTATATATTTTCATATTGCAACTTACAATAGAGAAACTTCGATTCAGTTAAGTCGACTTTTTTAATTTTGCTTCTACGGTAAAGATGGACTGTCTCTTGTTTTATCGGGGTTGAAAACAACTCAATGACAATTACTGTCACTTTGCAATAACTTCAACTGACAACGGAGGATTAAGCAATTTGAAAGTTAAAGAAATATTTTGCAATGAAGTGATACTTTTTTGTGCTGTAATTCGAGGGGTGAAATCCCTTGAAAATTAACAACTTTGTTTTTGGAGAAACAGGGAAAGATTAAACTATTTGAAGATGCTGGAAAACATTAAATAATTGTTTCGAATTTTTTTGAGGCGATTGTTGAGCTTTAACTAGATGACACTGGTATGAATCAGCTTTAATGACTTTGATAAGAAGCGAGTGTTACTTCTTTCAAACGTAATCGTATTTTAATTGTGTTATTCAAAAATCGTTTGTATCGTGTTCATTAAACGTGTAAGTTTGTTCACAAAATTTGTGTACTGTACATTTTATATATTTTATAAAATTGTAAGAATTTAAGGTTACATTAAATAATTTATAAAATTGTATTAATTTAACGTTTGTATTACAAAATTCTGATTTGCAGTTGACATTACATAATTTGCACAACGATAATTTAGTTTACACTATTCAATAAAATTGTCACATTACACAATTTACAAAATTTGTTAATGACATTATATAATTTTCAAAATTGTATTAATTTGTAAATAATGAGATTGAAAAATGAAAATTTTTATTATTTCATTAATTCGTACATGAATTTTGATAACAAATAAAAACGAGTAAAAGTAAATAGGCAGACAAATGTGACCTACAGTTGGTAATTCTCCAATAAATTACTGATTTTTATCTTGAAATGACGTAATCGAACCTTCCACCAGTTTAAAACATTACTTCCTTATTTTGGAAAGTTACGGTCAGGAAACGTTATCATTTTCAATGTCCTTTATAATTATGCATAGTTTGAACGAGATCGGTGCTTCGAGGCCAGGTGGTTCCCCTGTATGACATAAATTTATGACTGATAAGTAGATTACTTAAAACACTGCTCATAAAAAATATTTTGTGCCAGTGTTTAACTCGTAAAACATATTTTCATACAAAAAGTTTGTTAAATAAATTAGTAACTTTTAATCTTGATACGTAACATTTCATTAATCAAATATCTCACTACTGATACTTATAATATCATATTTTTATACTTTATACGTAGAACGTTTTAAAGAATAGATTTAAGTAAAAAATATATATTATATCATTTCAAAAATTTGGGGTGACATTCGCAGGACGTTTCAAGGTCATCACAAGGTCACACAGACAAATGTATAATATACATTTGCTTTGATACAACTTTTATCTCAAATATTTTTGTGTAACATATTTGTTAAAATGTTTGAGTGAACTCAGGTGAAATAGATACCCTAATACTTTCATTCACATACACTACCGTCCATAAGTATCCGGACACTTGGTTTCGTTACATAAAACATAGTTGAACTTTGTACGAAAGTTATTTAGGATTATCATATCATTTTTAATAATTATTATTATCTTTTTTGAGGTGTCATAACGTAATAGAATTAATTTTTAAGTACATATTATACAATGAAAGTGTGAAAATAAAATTCATGTCCAGAAGTACAAAGTCTAAATTTGGGAATTTAATGAAACGCTTTCGATTCTAAAGAAAATTTTAATTTCTACTGTGTTTCATTTCTATGGTGCAGAACGTATTCAGAGGGTTCTTCGATATGTTTCAAGTGTTTGTAAACTGTTGGTAGACGTTTAGGTTCCCTCAATAGAGATAAGAATGGAGGTAACGCTACGCGCTCGACAGTTTCGGTTTAGTTCGTCTGTAGCTTCTTTTCCATCGAGATATGAGTTCCAAACGAGAATTATCAATCGAAAAATGTTCCAGTATTCTGACCTTCGCAGAAAAAGAAATCGATTTTAATTACTGTTGCAGATACTTGAATAACTTTCATGCAACGCGAATGCATATTTCGCTTGTGTCCGGATAATTTTTTTTCGAATAATTTCGTCCATGAACTAAGAAATGGTCGTTTCTGAAGCACATTAGTTTTCAAGTAATTATATCTTTTATAGCTTTGATTGTTGCACTCTGTGCTCGTAAATGTATTATTAGCACCACCTAAATAGCAATATATTTAAATTTCATCGAATTTGAAGAGGACGATTTCATGTCCATAAAATATGATCCTTCAAATTTCAACGTTCCGTTTATAAGGCAATATTGCTTCCAAGATAGAATGTAAACCTTTTTATTTTAATTACGATGATCGTGGAAATTTTAAGCTGATTATAAAATTATGACTTATAATTTATGCAACCGCACGATTGTATAACTGACGCTGTTTTAACTGATGATATTTTAAGCTCTTCGTGTGTTCATAAACTTTAAATACGTTTCGATAAGTAGTCAATGAATAATTATACGTTAACTATTTTTAGTTTTATTTCAGTTTTACTATTCTACAAGATTATACTGAAATAGCATAAGAATCCGATTTGTAAATTTATGTCCTCAAGAACTTCTGTTAATAAATTTTATTACTTTACTATATGACCATTTTAACTATTTCTTCAACTTCAATTTTACTATTTGCTCTATTTCCATAAATAAAGTACCATAAAAGTCCATCGTTGAATGGCAAAGCAAAGTTGTCTTTATTCAAGTACAGAATAAGTATAAAATACGTTAACATATGCATATAACGAGTAAACATGAGTTATACCATTTTTAAACGAACAGATATGAAGTACACGTAGAAGTGCATCGTGTCAGTGAAACAAATGGCAATGTTATATAGCACACTCTCGTTATATTGCCATCAATGTTGTAGGATCGAACAATGGAATTAAAACTGGTAATTTCACCAGCTCGAAATGTTTGCATCTGTGGGATGTTGAAAGTGAAGTTGGCAATATAATGAGAGTTTACTGTTCCAGGAAAAATAATGACAGCTTTTACAACTTAGGTTCGAGAACTTGGCCACTGTATAATGTTACGACGGAGTTGTTTGCTGAGCCTTTAATGTTCCTGATGAGGGCGTAGTAGAATGGTTGATTAACGTTGAATTCCTTGGGTTTGCCTGCAGTGACCTGCAGTCTGGTTATAATGTCACCTAAAAGAAAATAATTGATATTCTTTGTTACATTGTATAACATTGCATAACATTTACAATGATTAAAATTATTAAAATTTACACGCATTGCATTTAAAAATACGAAAGAAATTAGTTAATACGATATTTTCCATAAGTCAATCGAGCACCATTTGTAGCAACGTCGTATCGAGAGAAAGCGCGCGAAATTCAAAATGTGTAAACGTGAACTGATCAGTAAATCGTTTAATTCTCAATAACTTCGCAATAATTATGAACAAATTAACAATTAATAATAATTATTATGTACTATAGTTCACATTAGACAACAATACACAAGTTTGATCTATGTGTTGAATATATAAATACGAAAATTAAATATTATATTCCATATTAGTTCATATGTCAAATAAGTAAAGTACAAAGGTATAAACTTTATTGACTATCAATAAAACTTTCTTAACAGTCATAAAATGTATTTACCTTCAGAAACATCAACATCGACACCCTCCTCGCTCAATTCGATATAAGTACTTTGTATGATTTTGCTAATGAAAAGATTGCCATCAGCGATGCCGTTGAAGTTAGCTCTCGACTCGAACATGTCAGTTAGACCCAACTAGAAGAGCAGAAATATTAGCTAGAAATATTGAATAATAAAAGGGATACTTTGTATAGTAAACATGTTACGTACATTCCTGAGGGAATCTTCCAGGCTAACTTTGCTTCGGAGTTCGAATTTTGGTAAATACAATTGTACGTGAGAATCAGATCCTTCCTTTAAGATATCTGCGATGTCCAGTTTCTTTATTTCTTCTTCAAGCTCGGTTAAACCGGAGAGTTCGTTTGGAAGCATAATCACCATGCACAATTCGTCTCCCTAAATTGTGTGTACAATTATTATTACAATAGAATACAGCTACGTACAAAATAGTGGATTACATAATAGTAAACAAGAGACATCAGTGTAAAATAGTATATTACTATTGTTCACTAATCACAGTATACAACAATATACAATAATAAATAATAGTTTCAACAGAATGTTAACACCTATTTTGTTATTAAATTACCTTGTATGGCAAAACAATGAATCGACCATTGTTGCCCGGGATGTTACCATATTTGTAGACACCTAATCTGTACATTGTGGCGACAGTCTTATTTCTATCTTCATTAATCCTGAATGGCCGTTGTTTTGTATTCTCAGGAAGGAATTTAGCCTTCCATTCGCCCTTGAAGTACATTGCATTTACGAGTAACAGTCTTGTCTTTGCATCCAAATCGGCTGTTTGAAAGAAAATACTGTTACAACCTATTAAAAAAAAAAAAAATATTTGATAATACTAACAAGAACTAATAATCTCTTTGATGTGTCCAGGATGATCCTCAGTGAGATCCCGAATCCACTTATTAATAGTTTCTGCCGCGTCCGCAGGTTGATGGAAATCTAAATTCTGGGCACTAGAACGGAAGTACGTTTCTACCAGGTTACGGTATGTCGGTTTAATAGAAAAGTCCTGACCGATAAACATTTTGTTGGCAAAAATAAGTTGACTATATTGAATATCCTGTAAAGAAATACAGAAATTAAGATTAATGTATGTGAACGTAAATTAAATCGGAGAGACAACACGTACTTTTAAATCATCAATAAGCGCTTGATAACCGTGTATAGCCTGACTATCCGACGACGGAAGGTTCAGTGCCTTTTTCAACTGACTTTTGGTATCACCACCAGATCCAGACGCAACCATAGCAAGATCAATTGCCGTGCTTAGCGGAGACAACAAAAGATTATCGTTCAGAGACTGTACTTTGGACTAGAAAAAAAGATTTATGTTCCTGCAAATGATCTTTGCGTATTGAAATAAAGGTTTAACGTCTGCCAAAGTTGTAACGTTCTTTTACCTGAAATAGCGACGAGGCAAATGTATTTATTCCGTTTGTAATTTGATCAGTTAAAGCCGAAGCTGAAGCTAACGGGCTGGTAGGCGTTGCCTTCGCCATTGCTATTAGAAGTAGGCATAAGCCCACGAAGCTTCCCTTTACTGTAAATATTTGTTAATGTATAATCAATGAATAATCAATTATCACCGTGACACATCGATAGTACGGATGATTAATCACAGAACAAAATAGATACGGTATGAAGTTTTAATGTGTAGTACTGAACTTTTATAAAGATGTAATGTACAGTATCTATAGGTTTTTAGTTTTTGGAACGTATTCGAGTGTAGTAATTTTTAGTGCAGTTTTAGAAGGCTTATGTAGGATAAGACTTAGCAATTTGGGGGATGTGGAAAATTTTAGTATTAGGGAATTTTGGGATTTGTTGCAATTTGAAAATTTGCATTTGGAAATTGAAAGAGCTCAGCAATTTGTACTATCACAAGTGGAAAGATCAAAGGTAACAGTAAAATAAACACTTAAAAAATTTTCTAATCTTAGGAATTTAACACCTGACCACTTTGTCAGTACACTCAGTAGAGATTCTTATTTGAACGATTGAGAATTAAAAATTTGCAAGGAATTTTGCAAATGAATCACATTTGTCGTGTACAAAAGACACATAGAAATTCTCACCTAGCAACAGTCTAGTTACCAGATCTAATATATATAAATATACTTACAGGTACGCATATTGGAATCTCAACAGGATCTGGTACTCTTCTTGAACAGTCAAACGCAAACTGCGAGAAGAAGCGACCAACTGGGAATATATAGGACCTTGGTAAACAAGTTCCGGAAAATCTTAGTAGTAAAAGGAACCAGTCTACCAAGGGTAGGTAATAAGGGAATATCCAGTCAAGAAACTCGTTTTCGATTTTTTGTGCGGTCCGAGAACCGAGCATCGTGAATTTTTAATCCGACTGGTCCTTGATTAATAAAAAAAATATAAATGCAAGCAGTAGGGATGGTTCAGTCACCTGTACTATCAGCGGTCACTTTCCGCTTCGCTTCTTTCCACGCAGAGGAAATATTCTTCTGTACCTTTTTACTACTCGGGATTTAACGGTAGGATGAATATGTGAAGTACTGTATCTTTGGTATTATATCTCATATTTATTAATTATTAATTAGCAGTGCACTTATTTCTTACTGTGACAGTATACGACTTTGTAAGCCCCAATTTTGTTCAGACTTTGCATTATAGAGGTAATACAAGTAATCTTTTATAATAGTAAATAGCAACAGTTTACAGTAAGGAAGAAATATTTACAATTGTACTGCAGATTTAACCGACCGAGGACAAAAAGTAATGCATTTTAGATTATTGCAAAAGCGCCTGGTTACAGAACCTTTCATTTATTTCTCCGCAACTTTTTCTACATGCCTTTATTTATTATTGATGTTCGTTTTTAATATTTTCAAACCTTGAAGGGGCAAGAATAAATGAGACCAATTTTCATCTGATTAAACTTTTTATGAGTCTCAGTTTTCTATTCTTCAATTTTCTCTTCAAGGAGGCTCGCAGGCAACTTAAAATTCATTTTCAGTAAAGATGATATGCAGGGTGTCCTAAAAGTCTGAACGTCCTCAAATAATTTACTTTGTATCAAGTATCGATTTTAAGGAGTAAAGTTATTATACTTAAAGAAGTGAACCTTGTCTTCAACTCAGAAGGTTAATTTACGAGAAATTTTGAGGTTAACCATAAATTTTGAAATACAAATTCTATTTTTGATACTAACAGTAGATCGAAAGATGGGCAGTTTTTTCTTTAAAATGTTTATAAATGCTTTCTTGTAAAATTACTTGAAAGTTTCCATACAGTGAGTTGCTGGAAACGATTCACTCTTTTGGAACACCCTGTACATGGATGTCTTCGAAACAGAGATGCAGCGCCGTAAAAACTATTTTTTGTGCACTTTTTTAAATAATGTTCGAAAAATTTCGTATACTAGGTTGCAATAAAAAGACAAAGGCTAAAAAATGAAAAGGTAGAGACATCGTGCATGGAGGAGACATCGCTGTATTTATGCTTGTTTTCTCATATCGTTAAATATATATCGCAAGAATTAATTGCATATTTTTTTCTTTGTTTTGTTCAGATGCGAGTCATGAGTTTTCAAAATTATTTTTGTTTGTTGTAGTTATGCAAATTTTTAATGAATCCGGTGTTTCCAAGGACGTGCACTCGTCTTGATAGTAACATGTTGATCTTGCAATAAATAAAGGCATGTATTAATATGTGCGTGTTCGTATTAGGCAAATATTATTTATTTTGACTTTGATTACTTATTTATTTTGAATTTTAGATGTATGGCATTACTAGTAAGATAATTTAACGAATACTAGAATTTATGAATAAAGTGTCTATATAAAATGTCGTTCTTGTGACATTCTTCATCTTCAGATGTCGTATAGTTATATTAAAACACTTTTATAAATTATGAGATTTAACATGTGTATTAATACAATCTTTGCTTGTTGTGATACATACTGCAAATCAATGCAATTTTGAAAATTGTGTAACTTCAGTTGGAAATTAAGAGTCGATGTCAATAAATTTATGAAGAATTGATATGTGATTGTTGGATCCATATTAGTTTGTATGTCTACATAATTTCACAGAAATACAGTTCATTTCAAAAAAACTTTTCCAACTTAACTCTGACGTTCTGAACGACAGTGTTGATGATTTGACTCATCACTACTTTTCTTTATAGTAATGAACAATTCGTGTCCAGCAAAAATTGCTTTCAAACATAATTCACCTACGCTCATTTCACTTTATCTCTCAATTTAAAAATGTACATTTCCCTTTGGGTATTTATAGATAATTATCTGATAACAACACTTTTTCTTCCACCTATCATTCCAAATACAATTATCATCTAATACAAATACAATTATCTCTGTTAATACGTTACATATCATACTGATAATAAGGTACTCTTGATAGTTATGTAACATTCCTTTCTTCCTGTCTTATAGCGGCAGTGTAAAATTGACAAGAAACTTTTCAAAGTGAAATAAATCGGGTTGCAAGCTCCGTTAAATAACGTTGCAACTTTAGCTCTCAAAATTTTATTTCTAAACTTGTTTTGACGAAGAAATTTTTTATTTAGCTCGTGGATTAATAATATTATGAAGACTCCTTGCAAGTATCTATTAAGCTGTTGATACAATCAGCTGACAAAAAAATAAATTTATACGCTTTTTAAACAAAGATATACATATACATATAAATGTATCGCGCCAGTGAAGCAAATCGCAATGTTATACAGCACACTCTCGTTATATTGCTATCAATGTAAAAGCGAATAATAAAATGAGTTAAGACTGGCAACTTCACCAGTTCAAAACTGGTGAAATGTATCTGTGGAAATTTGTTTGGAAATCTGTAGGAACGTGTTTAAAAATTGCGAAGATGGCAATATAAGAAGAATTTACTGTAGAAGAAAAAGTCATGACAGTTTTCATATCTTAGGCTCGAGAATTTGGCCACTGTATAATGTTACAATCGAGTTGTTTCCTGAGCTTGTTATGTTTCTGACAATGGCGAAGTAGAATGGATGATCAACGTTGAATTGTTTGGGGATACCAATGATGTTTATAAATCTCTTTATGACGTTAACTGAAACAAAGTAATTATATTAATTTTTAATTAACATAATATGATATTAATTCTTGTATTGTGTTATAAATATGAAAATACATGAAATAAATACAGTTTAGTATTTCTTATAAGTTATCATTAACTATCATTTGTAACAATGTCGCAGCCGTGCGATGAAAGCGCGCGAAATTCAAACTGTGTAACGTGAACTGATCGGTAAATCGTTTAGGTCTTAATAACTTGCAATATTACGAACAAATTAATAATTATTAATTATTATGCACTACAGTTGACATTAGACAATAATACACGTCTTTGGTCTATCTGTTCAATATATAAAAATACAGAAATTAAATATTACGTACTACAGAGTTCTCACAATTAGTGCAGGTCCCTGAAATAGGGGGTAGCTGACATGATTCTGAATAAGATTTCCCTTTGCAAAAATAGGGTTTGAAGCTTCGTTTTTGAATTATTAAGGAAAAACACGGACCAATCAGAGCACAATGCGCGCGCACACGCGAGACAGCTTCGAGCCTAGTGGCTGAGCGGACGTAATCCTCGCGCCCTGATTGGTCCGTGTTTTTCTTTAATAATTCAAAAACGAAGCTTCAAACTCCATTTTCGCAAAGGGAAATCTTATTCAGAATCACGTCAGCTACTCCTCATTTCAGGGACCTACATTAATTGTGAGGCACCCTGTATATTAGGTGGCTGTATAAGTCAAGTGTAAAATCACAAACTATTTTAATCAATTGTGAACCAACGAAACTTTCTCAGTATGCAAAATTTATTTACCATCAGTATTTCCAATATTGGCCCCATCTTCATCCACTTCGATATAAGTAGCTTGCACAACCTTGTTAAACATAAGCGGACCATCAGTGATACCATGGAAGTCAGCTTTGTTCTCAAACATATCAGTTAAACCCAACTGCAAAAATAAAAGATTAGAAATATTCGATAATACAAGGAACATGAACCATAATTGTTAATTTTTGTTTCTTAGGCGTACAATAAATAAACATGTTACGTACACTCTTCAGAGAATCTTCCAGGGTAACTTTGCTTCGGAGTGTGAATCTTGGTAAACGCAGTTGTACGAGATCGTCCATTCCCTCCTTTAAGATATCTTGAATTTTATTGTTTTGTATATCTTTTGCGAGATCTGCTAAACCATCGACTTTGTTTGGAAGCATGATGACCATACTCAGTTCATTTTCCTAAACAATGTATTCATTTATTATTATAATAATAGTTTTGTTAGGTAAATTTGTTGTATAAATTTGTTATACAAATACAATAGTTTTGCTATGCATAAAATAGTAGACCATACTACACAATAATAAATAATATCAGACTTTAATGTAAAATAGTATACAATAATTGAAACACATGCAAGACATATGCTACAGTATAGAATAGTGAAATGCAATATGCAAAAGTACACAATAGTAAATTATAGCTTCAACAGAACTTTAACACCAAATAATTTTGATATCAAATTACCTTGAATGGCAGAACAATGAATCGTCCTTTGTTTCCTGGCACATTACCGAATTTGTAGCTTCCCGGTCTGAACATTGTTTCGACCATTTTAGAATCAGTTTTACTAGTCATGAATAGTCTTGGACGAGAATCGGCGCGATCAAATTTAAAATTCCACTCGCTCTTGATATACATTGCACTTACGAGTGCCAGTCCTTTATTGTCATCCAAATCAGCTGTTCGAAAGAAAATACTGTTAACGAATTTGAAGTAGTTTTAGTTCATAAATATATTTCCTATTCTCATCATTAATAAAATCTTTATAATTATCTAGAAAACAAACTGCATCATTTCTAGGATTTTTAAATGTTATATAAAATTTAACAATCTGAAATACTTTCTTTAACAGAGAATCGTTTAGTCATATTTTTCGAAATGTTTTTGTAATACTTTGGATTCTATCTAATTTTGTGTATGTTTACTGTGTCTGTGTATCCACAATTTTTTCTATAAATATATCGAAGGTCGGAAAACAATCGGTATGGGTAATCTTAAAAATCAAATTTGACTTAACATTGCTAAGATTTTAAGGAGCAATGCTGGTCGCCTGACGACAGTTAAAATATCCTAGTACACTAATTACATTAAATTTAAGGTTAGAGCAGGATATTCGTACAAGTCATACAAGTTGAAATTCAAAATCATAGAAATTGATTAAATTTGATCTTTCGCAAGTACTCGAAATGTTATGAAATATATTGTCGTTTTCAGCATCCCAATTCCTTGTTCTAAAGATGGAGGAAATTACTAATCTGTAAATTTGATATATCTTGTTTATTATCAAAATCTGAAGTATATTTTGTACCAGCGTTTCCGTTCTAAATTAGGCTAACCTAACCTTAGCGGTAGATCGGATTACAGTAGGTTTATATTTCAGTACAGGCCGCCGCCATCTTATAAATCACTGACATCAGTTATGACTTTTAAGTTCACACCTTTCTATATTAGTTTCACGTCCTCGATTTGTAGAAATAAATAATATTAGCAGTATATATTTATTTACTAGGGTACGTTAAATTCAATTTCGTAGTATCGAATATATCCGACACTAAAGCCGAGAACAACATGTGTAAAAAATGTCGAAATGAATTCTACAACATAAACTCAATAATGTCGTCCACTAAACATAATTACAAGAAGCTTATACCATGAAGCTTCCATGTAAACTCTAAAAAATATCTAAAATTGCCATAAAATTGAACCTAACGAAAAAAATAAAATATTTCAAGTTACTAACAAGAATTAACAATAACACTAGAAGCATTGTTAGCGACATTTTGAATCCACTTGTTAATACTTTTCGCTGCTTCAACACGTTCTTTGAAATCTAAATTCTCGGCCTCAGAACGGAAGGAAGTTTTTATCATATCACTGTAGGTCGGTTTGACAGAAAAATTTTGCCCGACAAAAATTTTGTTGGCAAGACGAACTTGATTATATTGAACATCCTGTAATGAAATACAGGAAGATTAATGTTTGTAAACGTAAATTAAATCGGAGAGACGAAACGTACATTTAAATGATCGATAAGTGCTTGATAACCCTGTGTAGTTTGATTATCGAATGACGGAAGGTTTAGTGCCTTTTTCAACTGACTTTTGGTATCACCACCAGATCCAGACGCAGCCATAGCAAGATCAATCGCCGTGCTTAGCGGAGACAACAAAAGATTATCGCTCAGAGACTGTACTTTGGACTAGAAAAAAAGATTTATGTTCCTGCAAATGATCATGCGTATTGAAATAAAGGTTTAACGTCTGCTAAAGTTGTAACGTTCTTTTACCTCAAATAGCGACGAGGCAAATTGATTTATTCCGTCTGTAATTTGATCGGCTAATGCCGAAGCTGAAGCTAACGGGCTGGTTGGCGTTGCCTTCGCTATTGCTATTAGAAGTAGGCACAAGCCTACGAAGCTTCCCTTTACTGTAAATATTTGTTAATGTATAATCAATGAATAATTATTTATCACCATGACACATCGATAGTCCGGATGTTCAATCACAGAACAAAATAGATACGGTGTGAAGTTTTAATGTGTAGTACTGAACTTTTATAAAGGTGTAATGTACAGTATCTATAGGTTTTTAATTTTTGGAACGTATTCGAGTGCAGTAATTTTTAATGCAGTTTTAGAATGCTTATGTAGGATAAGACTTAGCAATTTGGGGAATGTGGAAATTTTAGTATTAGGGAATTTGGGATTTGTTGCAATTTGAAAGTTTGAAAATTTGGGGAGTTGTCCATAAGTTGAATCTTACAGAAGTGTAGTTACTCAGAAGAGTGAGTTAGAATAAAAAATGGCAAGAGAAGGTAAAATAGTAGAAAAGGAGTTAAGCTTGCAGTAGAGAGCTGACAAGAATGTATTCGGTCTAACTAGTTATAGCTACACGGAATAAAACGGTACAAGGATTTCCTGTTAGTCTGCTCTTTGCCTCAATCAAGTAGTACTTTTATGTCATGCGACGAAACAGTTTCAAAGTTTGACTAAATTGAACTGTATGCACTTTTTGCAACTCTGAACTAATGGTGTTTAAATTTCTAATTGCTCTAGTTTACTTATTTATTACATTATTATATATACTTAGTTACTTAGTGTATAATGTTACTTAGTAATATACTTAGTTACTTAGTGTAGTTATAGTTACTTAATTGAGTTTGTATAGGTAAATATACTTACACGTACGCATATTGGAATCTCGACAGGACCTGCTCTTCAACTTTCAAACGCAAACTGTCGGAAGAAGCGACCAGCTGGGAATATATAGGATTCTCAACAAATACAGGAAAATGGTAATAATAAAAGAACCCAGAGTTGATTATTGTGAATTTTAAATCAGACTGGTTCTTGATGAATGAAAGAGATAAAAGTGTCATCAATGGAAATGCTTTAGTCTCTGATATAGCCTGCGGTCACTTTCCGCAACGCTTCTTTCCTCGAACGGGAAATATCCTTCTGTACTTTTTTATTACTCACAATTTTCCATTGTTTACATTTCCAGGATTAAATATATTTGAATTCGAAAACTCGTAGTTGGTTTTAAAATAATTTCAAAAGTGTACATTTACATCGAACGAGTACCTCTAAATAAACTGAACTTTTGTAAAATTTTAAACAATTGTTCCTATAAAATGTTTATAAATCCCTCCGTGGTAAACTATTTCAAACTTTCCATAGAAAATCAATGAGTTGCTTGAATGCATACTTTTAGCACACCCTGTATATAAAAGCATCCGAAACAAAAATACAACCTCGTATAAACTTTCTTTTATTTATTCAGTTTTTTCAACAAGGTTTGAAAGTGTTCTAATCAATTTCAGTAAAAGATAGAAGTGGACTGAAAAAATAGAAAAAAGTTGAAGACATCTTACATGGAGAAGACATCGCTTCATTTGACCTTTTGTTGTCTCGTGATTTTTCAAAATAGTTATGTCTGTTGTAGTTAGGCATAGTGTGAATGGAACTGATGTTTCCAAGGTCGCGTACGTGTCTTGGTAATAACATGTTGATGTTGCAATAAATAATTACATATGTAAGGAAATATGTGTTCGTAGTGGGTAAATAAATATGTACACTTCTGATTCCTTTACTATATTCATTTAAGCGAGAAGGACTTTGACGACCATGACTTTTATTCGCACTGAAGGAACAGTGTAATATGTTCAAGTTTATAGATTAACGGAGAAATGCTTGCATTAAAATTTGCTGGATTAATTTAAACAAATATACGCACGTTTCTTACCTTACTCTTCAGAAACTAACATATTTGAATATCTTCATTTAACCATGGCTAACCACGGCAATGGATTTTGAAATTGACATTTCGATTTCTGCATAAGAGTGGTTCAAATATTTTTTCACATACGAGAAATTTATCTGAATACAAATTGAAATTCAAAGAGTATTTTATGATTTCCAAACTTCGACCGTTATTTTCTGATCACAGTTCTATTTTCTATCACCAAGACCGGAATAAGCAAATTAAACGAGATCATAGTGCAGAGATGTGTAAATCAGAAATTTTTCGTGTAAAGTTACGTGGAATGAAACACGTGACGTTGAGAAAGATAGGGAAATGTTATGTTGGAATAAATACACTGGCAAATTATTTATACAACATTTATCTACATTACAAAGTCAATGTTACCCGTTACGATAAATATTTTACGATCAAAGATTAAACTTTTCAACTTCGCTTCCATTGCTTACGATTTCTCGACTTCTGCGCACTCGTTCTGCGCAAGGCGGAAGGATCATACGCAGATGCATGCTTTAACCTTTTGACAACACTGTTGCACCAAAGTGCTATTACCCTATATCGCTCATAAAATATTATTTTACATGTTTGAAATAAACTCTAACGTTTTCAAATTTGTTTTAGTTGTAAGCTTGTTAGAAGTACGCTTTTTGCGTTAATGCATTTGCTATTATTTTCTATATTATTGTGCATTTCAACGAAACTTTAATTATAGAATATTTCTTTCTCAAAGTTTTTGGTTCTGAGAAATTTCATGAAATCCAGACTTCTTCCTCACCCTGTATAGGACCTTGGTAAACAAGCTCAGGAAAATCTTAGTGGTCAAAGGAACCAGTCTACCAAGGGTAAGTAACACGGGAATGACCTGCCAAGAAACTCGTTTCCGATTTTTTGTGCGGTCCGTGAATTGAGCATCGTGAATTTTAAATCCGACTGATCCTTGATTAATATAAAAAATATAAATGTCGTCAGTGGGGATGGTTTAGTGTCCGATTATAGTCAGCTTCGCTTGTCGTTTCTTTTCTGGAAGAGGAGATATTGTACTGCACTTCTCTATTACTCGGGATTTAACGGTAGGATGAATATGTCCTCTGTAAGATACTTTTGATACTTTGACAAGAATAAATGAGACAAATTTTCGTCTGATTAAACTTTTTATAAGTCTCAGTTTTCTATTCTTCAATTTTCTCTTCAAGGAGGCTCGCAGGCAACTTACAATTCATTTTCAGTAAAGATGATATGCAGGGTGTCCTAAAAGTCTGAACGTCCTCAAATAATTTACTTTGTATCAAGGATCGATTTTAAGGAGCAAAGTTATTATACTTAAAGAAGTGAACCTTGTCTTCGATTCAGAAGGTTAATTTACGAGAAATTTTGAGGTTAACCATAAATTTTGAAATACGAATTCTATTTTTGATACTAACAGTAGATCGAAAGATGGGCAGTTTTTCCTTTAAAATGTTTTTAAATGCTTTCTTGTAAAATTACTTGAAAGTTTCCATACAGTGAGTTGCTGGAAACGATTCACTCTTTTGGAACACCCTGTACATGAAAGTCTTCGAAACAGAAATGCAGCGCAGCATAAACTTTCTTTTATTCAGTTTCTGTAATAAAGTTTGAAAGTGTTCGTCTGATCAGTTGCAATAAAAGATGATAGTGGACGGAAAAAGGAAAAGGAAGACATGGCGAAAACATCGTGTGCTTTTGTTTTCTCAAATGCTTTCGAGCATTTTTAATTGTACATTTTTTGTTTGTCTTGAAAGGGTGCCAGTGACTTTTCAAAATTATTTTTGCTTACTGTATTTATGCATATTTTGAATCCGGTGTTTCCAAGGTCGTACACATCGTCTTAATAGTAACATATTGACGTTGCAATAAATAAATATATTAATATATACAGGTTCGTATTAATCAAATACATTAATCGCCCACGACTTTGTACTAAAACTTCAACCACGCCATATTTATACTTGAGTATAGATTAACGTAACTGTTTGCATTCAAATGTATTTTTATTTTACTTAATTATACAGAGACCGGTTTAGCACATAATATACGTTTTTTTTCCAGAATTTGAAGTTTATAAATTTGAAGATACGAAAAATCCAAAAATTTATACTCGCTTATATTTAATGCTCCAAACAAGTGGTAGAACCTGTTTCCCTATTGATACCGCCATTTTCTTTATGGAAACCTAATGCATACAATCAGTTAACCGAGCAGTTCATAGATGGCTACAGCGTTTCGTAAGTCAATAAATATACAAAATATACAAAAGAACGAAATTTTCATATCACAATCTCGTTCATTTTGTTAATCATATCCACACCAAACAGTTTCCATGAAATTTGATGCGTGCACGCACAATTTCACTCTTTCAGTTTCTGTATATCTTTTTTTATCGAGTCATTACCAAGGTTAAACGATACTTTATTTTTATTATAACTATGTAGTACGTTCGAGCTACTATATATTGTCGCTAAGGAGCGAAAATAACCACGTTAGTCCCAGAACGGTACGGAAAGACGGTAGCTAAACAAGAAGTACCGTATGAAGGTGGGACAAGAACAAGCAAAAGGAAACGAGGGTGGTGGTCTGCCGGAACCTGGAATGAAATTAGTCTCTGGCAATAGAGATTATGTAACCTCTTCAAGGTGTACTTCAAAACAGACTGCTTTTTGTGTCGGGAATGGACAAGAATATAACCTAACGAGTCTGCCATTTTGTTCTTCGTCTGCTCTTCATTTTATGCAATATTTTATTTATTTTTGGTAATATGATTATTTGATATATTTGGTATATGATTAATATACTGTAATGTTCTGGTAATATGATTAATATGATTAATATATTGTAATGTTTTGGTAATATAATTAATATTATTAATATTAATATATTTTAGTAATATGATTTGTTTATGCCTTAGAATATCCCTAGAACTTACTATAGTAATAGTTTATTATTAGTTTGTATTTTACTTGGAAATGTATCTCCTGATGTAACAGACAAGACAAACAAAAATATAATGGGTCATTAATTTCAAATTTGAAATATTTAATTTCTTGATTTATTGTTGTCACCAATTTTCAATATTAAATTATTTTTAATTTAGTTTATTATGATTTTTATATTTTGTTTTTAAATTTGCTGTATCATATTGTTATTTAATATTCTGCATAATTAAATTAAATTACTATTTTAGATTATTAACATTAGGTTAAATTAGGTCTCAATTTTAATAATTTTTAATAGTAATTTTTCCTTCAGTTTGTTATTTTTAATTATTAGTTTGAGTTGCTCTTTGTTATTTCAAATTATAATTTTAAATTTGCCACTGTCTTATAGTAATTTAGTTCTATTTCATTTTCCATTTTGTTATTCTGAGTTGCTATTTTAAATTTTTATTTTAAGCTATTAATATGTACCATTATATTCATTTAATATTCCTATTTTACCTTCCAATATGCTAATTTAAATTTCTTTAATTATCATTTTAAATTATCAATACTTCACATCATAATTTACTTTTTCTATTTCATTTTTAAATTTATCTTATCTCAAAGTGCAAATGAATATTTAAAATTGTCATACATTATTTTGAGTAATTTAAGAGTATCAATACGTCATATTACAATAATACTATTTTTCCATTCCAGTCTCAAAAGTCTTTGTTAATCATAAAACACTTAACTCGAGCTCCATTCCATGCACTGTACACTAGCATCTATGCGCCACACTGTACACTCAGCATCTATGCACCATGCTGTACACTCATCATTGACATACCTATAATTCAATCGCTTCCAAAACATTCCACCCAACATTCAGTAAACATATGTTTCTCATATCGACTTCTAACATACCCATAAAACATAAACTACAAAATAGATAATAACAACAATACACAATAACGATAATATTGAAAAAAGTGTAAATATCAGCTTCACCAAATAATTCTATTCTTGTCCCTTCCTTTCTCTCTACGGAAGACTTTTATTTATAAAAAAAAATGTCGAAACAATAGAGCATTGGCTGCAAGGTATCGAAACAAGTGGGTCGGCACTGGTGGTTGGCGCTCGTCCCCTTTCGACGAGATGTAATGCAACACCAGTGTTCCTCTTGTCTCTTAGCCAAATTGTTTTTCGTTTTGCGGTAACTCAAGTTCCTTGCTCGCACACTATGAACCCGCTTTCGTTTCTTCGATGTTTAACTTTTCTACGACCTTGCATATCACTCGTTCGACCGTTTGCTAACGTATTCACGCCTTGTTCACGTGGGTGGCGACCTTCTAACGCTGCTTCCTTTAAAACTTCAATTTCGACTGTGCGAACGTCGGACTGTATCCTAATTTCGGTATACCCGTCAAATTTTTATCGATCGTAAGTAGATCCACATTCCGATCGCGTGCCAACTTACCGGACGCGTGCAGAGGAACTTATTTTCAAGGTTTAGTTATTATATTGACAAATATTTTAAATGTTAGAAGTAGTTTTCAATCTTTCCCTCTATGTGCTTTTGAATCTTACATTTCTCTGAGAATTATTTCTGAGTTATTACAGGTTATCAATTTTAAACGTTCATATTTCTGTGGGATATAAATCTTTCTAAATGTTCCTTGAACCGGTGTAAAAAATTGGTGTTATGAATGATCCTCATTAGATCTCTTCTGAGAAACAAACGTTTCATGTCATTTCTTGTTAGTATTTGATGATTTGACTGTGAAGTTGATCTACATGTGATTTGACTGTAAAGCAGATTTACATGTGATTTGGCTGTGAAGTAGACGTTCAGATGATTTGACTGACAAGTAGATGTACACATGATTTGGTTGTGGAGTAAATTTATATATGATTTGACTATGGAGTAGATCTACATATGACTTGACTGTGGAGTTGGTCCACATATGATTTGACTATGAAGTATATCTATATATGATTTGAGTATGGAGTAGGTCCACATATGATTTGAATGTGGAGTATATCTACATATGATTTGATTGTGGAGTTGGTCCACATATGATTTAAGTATGGAGTAGGTCCACATATGATTTGAATATGGAGTAGATCCACATATGATTTGATTGTAGAGTAGGTCCACATATGATTTGAATGTGGAGTATATCTACATCTGATTTGATTGTGGAGTAGGTCCACATATGATTTGACTATGAAGTATCTACATATGATTTAAGTATGGATTAGGTCCACATATGATTTGAATATGGAGTAGATCCACATATGATTTGATTGTAGAGTAGGTCCACATATGATTTGACTATGAAGTATCTATATATGATTTGATTGTGGAGTAAGTCCATATATGATTTGAGTGTGGAGTAGATCCACATATGATTTGACTATGAAGTATATCTATATATGATTTGAGTATGGAGTAGGTCCACATATGATTTAACTATGGAGTAGATCTAGATATTATATAACTGTGAAGTAAATCTACATATGATTTATTATGGAGTAAATTTACAGATGATTCAGCAGTGGAGTAGGTCCACATACGATTTGAATATGAAGTGGATATGACTTGATTACGGAATGGATTCATACATGACTTAGCTACCTAGCTCTGTAAAAGCAGATACTTTCACTATATAGTAGATCTACGAAGCAAATGATTTGTCTATAGCGTAGCTCTACGAAGCAGAAAACTTGACTAGTAAAAGGGTCTATAGTATAGCAGTCTAATAAAGTCTAGTAAAGCAGTCTACGAAAGCAGATAATTTGACTACGAAATAGATCTACGCAAGCAGATGATCTGCCTACGAAATAGATCTACGCAAGCAGATGATCAGCCCACGAAATAGATCTACGCAAGCAGATAATTCACCAACGATATCTCTACGAAAGCAGATGATGCCCACGAAATAACTCTACGAAACCAAATAACGCTAGAGTAACTCCACAAATGATTCAACAGTACATTCAACAAATTTCGTAACACCAGTTAATCTCTCCTAGCTACAGTTAGCAGTAGCTCAGATGTTTTTGCTACCAAACTTGTAGAGGATTGTCAAACAAGCTGATGTAATAGAGCGGGGAAAGGTGCCGCCGAAATATTTCGTTATTATGTTGTGTTGTGCGTAATTCAGCGAGCGAGCCAAATCCCGAGTCCAGAGAGATGAGTCAAACCTCAAGGCTCCGTTCGTTCCGTTCGCTTCGTTTCGCTTTGCTTCGTTGGGTCGATGTTGGCCCGGTTTATCTCCGGCCAATCCCGAAATAATCTTAGATTCGGTCTCTCCTACTCTTACTTCGGTGTCTGTCTTCTAAGGCCTCGCCTCTTTCTTGTCCTGTCTTCTTCTTCGGCGTCGTTTGTCCGCATTCGTACGACCGACTTTAACGTAATAATACGTACGTCGTGGAATTTTGATAATATGAATCACGTGCCTTCTTTCGGGCAACCGTCGACAGCCATTTTTCTTCGGTTTGCGCTTTTCGAATGATTCATGCTTTTCGAAGTGCAATCCGCACACCTGCGGTGTCTTTTCGAATAATTTTATGGGACAGGTATTGAAACGTGTAAATTATGGTCTTGTATTTGAAGTATGGACTTAGGGGTGGCTTTTTATGTGATATTTTGGGAGACGTGGTTGAATGTACCAGTTCTTCAGAGATTGCCAACGTTTATGACATAACTTAATGTGCAATTATGTAATTTAGGTATTACGGAAAAGTTTCCCGTGATACTAATTTTGTTGAATAGGTTTGTTGCAGTTTGCGCTACAGTGTAGGATGATTTATCGACGTTGCATGACGGTAGTCCGTGAAGAATCGAATATAGTATATTTATAAATGAATCTAATGTCTGGTGTGAGTCACTTGTATAATATTTTTAACTGAATTAAATTTAGAATATTTATAATTAAACGGTAGTTATACTTTAATTAAGTGTATACATTAAATGAAAGGGTTGGAGCAAATGTTTAATATTTAGTATGCATTTAGGTTTTAGTAAAATGATGTTTGTAATTCCATGTATGTTTCTAGTTGAATTAAGAGTGCAATATTTATTCTTGAATTAAATATACAATTTTTATATTATTTATAAGAGAATTAAATGTTTGATATTTGTAAATGAATTTAATGTATGATATTTATAATTGAATTAAGTGTGTGATATTTATAAATGAATTTAATGTGTGATATTCATAATTGAATTAAGTGTGTGATATTTATAAACGAGTTAAATGAGTGACATTCATAATTGAATTAAATGTTCAATATTTATACTTGAATTAAACATATAATGTCACATATTTATTTATTAATTTAAACATATTAGTGATTTCATAGAATTTGCATTATTTATTATTGAATGAAGTCTGCAATATTTTTAATTGAAATAAATATCTGATATGTCTAATTGAATGATATGTTTTATCAAATAAAATGTGTAATATTTGTAATTGAATTAAATAATTTTTATAAATGAAACAAATGTGTAGTGTTTCTAAATGAAATTTATTGCGTTTTTAAATAAATATACAATGTTTATAATTAATTTGAATGCAACAATTGGTTAAGAACAACCAAAAAATTTCATAACAATAAAATAACAGTTAAATCTGATGTATAATGCACACATAACATAAAATTAAAAGTAGAACGATAAAAATGACAAAATCTAAATTAATATACATGTTAATTCTTTATCTATAATAAAAATCAACATGTCTCAATAAATTTTGAAATTTAAAAAAGAAAACTTGTGAATTTGTCAGAAGATTTGTTTAGTGGTTTCATTATTAACTTCTTTTTAGAAATTCATAGAACTTGATGGTCAATAAAGAGGACATCGAGCCAAAATTAATTTGATAGACTTTTTAAATATTCATTACACCTAAAAACTTGTTTAACTGGTTTCGAAAATTTGAGAGGTTAATGTTGAATGAGAGGAATGCGAAATATTTGCAATATTTATTATTAAATATAAAATTGCTTAGAAAACTTGTAAAAACAAAATTGAAAGAGACAAATGAAAAAACGTACAACATTACATTACAGTACTTCTAAAAACTTGCTTAACTGCTTACAAATTTAGAGGAACCACCACTAAACAAAAAAATAGAAAAATTTGCAATATCATTAGTACATGTGATAGCTTGCCTTAGCTTTTAAAAAACATAGAAATTTGCATTCAATGAAAAAAATTGGAAAAATCTATTCATTGTTAAATTCATTATTTATTAAAAATCTACAATATACATCTGAGAACTTACCTAAGTTCCTTAAAAATAAATAAGAACGAAAATGGAATGAGAAAAATTTATAATATTCATCATCCCATGTAAAAATTTACCTAACTCTATTGAAAATTTAGAAGAGCCACCACTGAATTAGAAATATGAGAAGAATCTGCAATATTCTTAATTTCATTTAAAAACTTGCCTAGCTTCCTTAAAATCGTACAGAAACTTGCATCGAAAAAGAAAAATGCGAAAAATCTGCAATATTAATTAATCAAAATAAAAATACCCAGAAACCACCACAAATTACAAAAAAAGACAAAAATCGCCAGTATATTTAATTCCATCTAAAAACTAGCTCTATTTCCTCAAAAAGCAACCACCACCAAAAAAGAAAAATTTGAAAAATCCACAATATTCATTAATAAATCTAAAAACATTCAGCAACCACCACAAAATGTGAAAAAAGATAAAAATCACCAGTATATTTAATTCCATCCAAAAACTGGTTCTACTTTCTCAAAAAGCAACCACCACCAAAAAAGAAAAATTTGAAAAATCCTTAACATTTATTAAAAAATCCAAAAGCACCCAGGAACCAACACAAAATGCAAAAAAAGCTCAAAATCACCAATATATTTAATTCCATCCAAAAACTGGTTCTACTTCCTCAAAAAGCAACCATCAAAAAAGAAAAATGTGAAAAATCCACAATATTTATTAATAAACCTAAAAACAGCAAAAAAGAACAAGGAAAATCTGCAGACGTTGATAAAAATGGTTATTTTTAAACGATTATAATTTTACGTGTCTACCACCGGGATCATTTACCTTAAGAGTTGGACCGAAAAACTGAGATGAAATGGACCTGTCACGAAATAAATTAATCGATAATGTTTTAAACGCTTATTTGCATAGGCACGCGTTGTCTTAAATCTCGCAATAAACATCGGTATGGCATCCGGCCGCGTCAGAATCTTAATTTACCAAGCAGGTTGCGCAACTGGTCTATTTCCATGCATTCCGAATCCCACTACTGTCTACGTATTCATAGTATTTCCTATCTGGTCTAAAACAATGCCATTGCAATACTTGTGCCTAATGGATGCGAATTGATGGTGTTTCCTGTTATGGAGATTTCGATGGGGATCGTCAAGGTTTATTACGGTGTTGTTTATTACGCATCGCTTTTTGTGGACGTAACCTTGTTTTTGGGGGTCGAGACTTCAGATCTAGAAACTTCCGTTTGATAGGAACTTCCATCTTTCTTTTTATGGTGGTTCTATTTAATATATTTTTAATGGAGATTATAAGTATGTTTATTTACAAGTATTGTATGGAAAATAAATTTTTATTAGTTTGTGGTTTTTGTATGATTTTTGTAGGAGGTAATATTTCCTATCTGGTCTAAAACAATGCCATTGCAATACTTGTGCCTAATAGATGCGAATTGATGGTGTTGCCTATTATGGAGATTTCGATGGAGATTATCAAGGTTTATTACGGTGTTGTTTATTAGGCATCGCTTTTTATGGACGTAACCTTGTTTTTGAGGGTCGAGACTTTGGGCGATCTAAAAACTTTCGTTTGGTATATTTTACATTTTATGGTGGTTTTATTTAGTACATTTTTAATGGAGATTATGAGTATGTTTACTTACAAGTTTTGTATAGAAAATAAACTTTTGTGAATTTGAGGTTTTTGTACGATTTTTGTAGGGGGTGGTTAGTATTTCCTATCTAGTCTAAAACTCTTATAGAGATTTCGATGGCTACCATCAAGGTTACTATCAAATTACCAAATTACCAAATGTCCAAATCATCAAATTTCCAAATTTCTAAATTGCATATTGTTTATTAAGCATTGCTTTTTATGGACGTGACCTTGTTTTTCGGGGTCGGGACTTCAGGCGATCTAGAAACTTCCGTTTGATAGAAACTTCCATCTTTCTTTTTATGGTGGTTTTATTTAGTACATTTTTAGTGGCTTAATGAGTATATATGTATATATATATATCTATCTACAAGTTTTGTGTGATAAATAAATTTTTATGACTTTATGGTTTTAGAACAATTCTTATAGGGGGTTGTTAGTATTTCCTATTTAGTCTAAAACAATCTCTTATGGAGATTTCGATGGCTACTATCAAGGTTAGTACTAAATTACCAAATCACTAAATTTCCAAATTACCAGCTTACAAATTTATCAAATTCCAAAATTACCAAATTCCTAAATCATCTACTCCTAAAATTCTCAACTTACCAAATTTCCAGATTTCAAGATTACTAGTTACTAAATTATCAAATCCTAAAATTGTCAAATTACCAAATTTCCAAATTACCAAATTATTAAATCACCAAATTACCAAATTACTAAATCATCAAAAATTTTAAAATTACCAAATTCCTAAATTTCCAAATTTCAAGATTACCAGTTACCTAATTATCAAATCCCAAAATTATCAAATTACCAAATTACTAAATCATCAAAATCCTAAAATTACCAAATTCCTAAATTTACATATTTCTAAATTTTCAAATCCAAAAATTCAAAATCCAAAATTCCTAAATCCCAAAATGCACAAATCCCGAAATTTTCCAAATCCCAAGTCCCAGATTTCCTAAATCTCCCTGATTTCCCAAATCTTCCAAATCCCAAATCTCCCAAATCCCAAATCTCCCAAATCCCAAATCTCCCAAATCCCAAATCTCCCAAATCCCAAATCTCCCAAATCCCAAATCTCCCAAATCCCAAATCTCCCAAATCCCAAATCTCCCAAATCCCAAATCTCCCAAATCCCAAATCTCCCAAATCCCAAATCTCCCAAATCCCAAATCTCCCAAATCCCAAATCTCCCAAATCCCAAATCTCCCAAATCCCAAATCTCCCAAATCCCAAATCTCCCAAATCCCAAATCTCCCAAATCCCAAATCTCCCAAATCCCAAATCTCCCAAATCCCAAATCTCCCAAATCTCCCAAATCCCAAATCCCAAATCCCAAAATTCCAAACCTCCCAAACCTCCAAATTCCAAAATCTCAAATTCCACCATTCCCAAATTTCAAAATTACCAAGTTCCTAAACCACTAAATCCCCAAATTATGAAATTGCCAACCTACCAATTTACCAAATCACTAAATCACCCAATTATCAAATTATCATTTCAACAAATCTAAAATTTGAAAACTCTCCCCACTATTTTGGACTCACTTAAAAAGTCCTCAAAAATTACAATTCCAAAATTCATTCTTACAACCCAAATTTTATAAACAAACCTATTTCCCATATTCCAAATCAACATGTTTACAATGACGTCGCATTTAATCAATTTCCTCCGTACAATGCAACACAACGTTAATGCAACGATTGCACTAAAATTGATGACTCATCGAGTCTAAAAAAGTAATTAAGCAATTATGCAATGAACTTGTAAACTTCCTATTGCTTCTTATCTTTATTTATAACATTGGTGCTCAGCCAGAAAAATAACTTGTTGGTTAATGACACTTTAATTGACTTTATATCGGGCCACAATTTCGTTTTATCATTCTACACATAGGTTTACTACGTTTAACCAGTTAAGTGTGTTGAACGAGTATATCCGTCATGGAGATGTGGCAGAATTTGGTGACATGACGACTATATCCGTCATGCTGTAAAATTTTGTTACAATTTGATATTTAAATTGTAATTTTGGCGAAAACTTATATTCGTAAATTGTGAAATGTTTAAAATGTTTAGAGTTAACACGAAATGAAATAAACAAATAAGTGTAAATTATTAAGTCCCAAAATTGTCAAATTACCAAATTTCCAAATTTCCAAATTAGCAAATCACTAAATTACCAAGTTACTAAATCATTAAATTTGACCAAATTAAAAAATTTCCAAATTCTCGAATTCCCAAATTCGCAAATTCCCAAATTTCCAAATTACCAAATTACCAAATTACCAAATTACAAAGTTATTAATTTGTCAAATCCCAAAATTCCTCAAATCCACAAATCCCCAAATCCCCAAATCCCCAAATCTCCAAATCCACAAATCCACAAATCCCCGAATCCCCAAATCTCCAAATCTCCAAATCCACAAATCCCCGAATCCCCAAATCTCCAAATCCCAAAATTCCCCAAATCCACAAATCCCCGAAGCCCCAAATCTCCAAATCTCCAAATCCCAAAATTCCCCAAATCCACAAATCCCCAAATCCACAAATCCCCAAATCCTCAAATCTCCAAATCCCAAAATTCCCCAAATCCACAAATCCCCAAATGCCCAAATCTCCAAATCCCAAAATTCCCCAAATCCCCGAAGCCCCAAATCTCCAAATCTCCAAATCCCAAAATTCCCCAAATCCACAAATCCCCAAATCCACAAATCCCCAAATCCACAAATCCCCAAATCCTCAAATCACCAAATCCCAAAATTCCCCAAATCCACAAATCCCCAAATGCCCAAATCTCCAAATCCCAAAATTCCCCAAATCCACAAATCCTCGAATCCCCAAATCTCCAAATCCACAAATCCCCAAATTCCCAAATCTCCAAATCCCAAAATTCCCCAAATCCACAAATCCCCGAATCCCCAAATCTCCAAATCCCAAAATTCCAAAATCCCCAAATCCCCAAATTTCAGAATTACCAAATGATTTGAGATGGATTCATAAATTCTTGAGAGCTAACTCGTCATCGCTTGATTATCGCGACACACACTGGTGCGCATTGCAAAAAGATCGCCATAGTTAACTGGTTAATGTTATAACTTTACAAACTACCCTAATTTCTATCGTATTCATATATCTAACACCGAATATCTGTCTGGCGATACTCTTTAATATGACAGTGAAAAAGCAAACAGAAAATTTATGAAATCATGAATCAACAAACTTTGGTTAACCTTGGACGACGGCTGGGTCAATCGTGACCCAGTTCTATCAAATCCATGCAAGAATGCGTCGACTAAAATTAGGCAGGCAAATTTTTCAACGAAAGACATTCATAGCCTATTGTATGGTATACATAGTAAGTGCTCGTTACTTTGTCGCTATTGCGAGTTATGAGAAGTCTTCAGAGAATTTTAGGTTATTAGTGGCGTAGCACGTATTTAGGTAAACATGCATAAATATTAGTATTGAAAAGTATGGGGGACTATAAAATTTCTATTTTGGAAAAGAGATTGTTATATCAACGTCATTTTTATAGTTTTGTTGCAATATAAGGACAGTTTAATATCTATGGCTATTTTATGGCAATATAAGGAGAGTTTAATATCTATGGCTATTTTATTGCAATATAAGGAGAGTTTAATATCTATGGCTATTTTATGGCAATATAAGGAGAGTTTAATGTATTGATAATTTAGCAAGATTTGTGAAGTTTCAAACTTGACGATCCTGAAAATTGAAGTTTTAAAGTTAAATTTGTAGAACTTTCAAAGAAGGAAGTTTGAAATTCCTAAAGTTCTCAAGTTCAAAAAATTCAAGAAATTCAAGAAATTCAAGAAATTCAAGAAATTCAAGAAATTCAAGAAATTCAAGAAATTCAAAAAATTCAAGAAATTCAAGCAATTCAAGCAATTCAAGAAATTCATCAAATTCAACAAATTCAACAAATTCAACAAATTCAACAAATTCAACAAATTCAACAAATTCAATATATTCAATAAATTCAAGATATTCAATAAATTCAAGATATTCAACAAATTCAACAAATTCAACAAATTCATCAAATTCAACAAATTCAATATATTCAATAAATTCAACAAATTCAACAAATTCAATATATTCAATAAATTCAAGAAATTCAAGCAATTCAAGAAATTCAAGAAATTCAAGAAATTCAAGAAATTCAAGAAATTCAAAAAATTCAAAAAATTCAAGAAATTCAAGAAATTCAAGAAATTCAAGAAATTCAAGAAATTCAAGAAATTCAAGAAATTCAAGAAATTCATCAAATTCAACAAATTCAATAAATTCAACAAATTCAACAAATTCAACAAATTCAACAAATTCAACAAATTCAACAAATTCAACAAATTCAACAAATTCAACAAATTCAACAAATTCAACAAATTCAACAAATTCAACAAATTCAACAAATTCAACAAATTCAATATATTCAATAAATTCAAGATATTCAATAAATTCAAGATATTCAACAAAGTCAACAAATTCAACAAATTCATCAAATTCAACAAATTCAATATATTCAATAAATTCAACAAATTCAAGAAATTCAACAAATTCAATATATTCAATAAATTCGAGATATTCAAGAAATTCAAGAAATTCAAGAAATTCAAGAAATTCAAGAAATTCAGAAAATTCAAACAATTCAAAACATTCAAAAAATTCTGAAATTCTACGGCTTTGAAAATTCTAAGGTACAAAAGTCACATAGTGTTAAAGTTCCAAAATTGCAAGGTTCTAAAGTTTCAAAGCCCTAAATTTTCGAAGTTAAAAAACTCCTAAACCGTAAAACTCCAAAGTGTCAAAATTGAAAAAATCTAAAGTTCAATAATTCTATTATAATTGTACCAAATTCTAACACACCAAATATCTAAAATCCCAATACATCAAAATCCCAAGTTCCTAAAATTAAAAAATGTCAAAATTCTAAAATATGAGTCTTAATTTATCAAAGTTTCTAAAACAGTGATCTACCTAAAACTAACTCAGAATTCATTCATAAGTTTCTACATGAAGATTGATTCACTCTAATAATCTCTGCTCTAAATATCTAATATTTCATGTATTCAGTGAACTGCTCAGATAATGAAAAAAGAGGAAGGATTAAAATCAAATAAATGAAATAAGAAATAAAGTTAAATAAGGAAGAAATACACTGAAGTAGAGTAATTGAATAAAAAAATAAGGTTAAATAAAGAATAAATAAAATTAAATTGAAATTGATACATATCTCAGCTGTCTATCGACCCAGAGCGGCCATTAAGAAATATTTCGAAGCTGACCAGATGGCGGACGCTCATTCATCTACAGTACTCCGCCAAAATAGTAGAACCACTAATCAAATTTTCAATGTATCTATCAACTTCAAAGGGAAATACCTTAATTAAGTTGCTGGGAATACCTGGATTTCTACTCACTTTTCTTATTCATTAGATTCTCTACTAAGATAAATGTATTCATTAGTCATGGTTCATTTTGATAGAAATTATAATACATTTTTGTTTTATTTTATATTTAATTGTTTTTAAGTATTCAATTATTTTTAAGTATTTTATATGTTGTTTTTAAATATTCAATACACGTGTATAATTCATTTTTAATTCTTTGTGAATGTTCAATGTATGTATACAGTTTTTAATTACCCTTTCAATTTTCAATATTATTTGTAATTATTTTTAAATATTCAATATTGTATATAATTTTTAAATATTTAATATTGAAGTATACTTCATTTTTAATTATTTGTGAATATTCAGTATGTATATACAGTTTTTAATTATCCTTTTAATGCTCCATTTTAGTTTTGATTATTTTTAAATATTTAACATTGCATATAATTTTTAAATTTAAAATTAAAATATAAAATATTTAAATTTAAAATATATGTATATTTTATTTTTAATTATTTGTGAATATTCAATGTATATATACAGTTTTTAATTATCCTCTCAATGTTCAATATTATTTCTGATTATTTTTAAATATTTAATATTGTACACAATTTTTACATATTTAATATTACATTTAATTAAAAGCTGACTTAAAAACTCAGGGAGACCAACATCAATTAATTGTTATTTTACACAAAACTATGTATATCTCAAGTTAAAATTATTAATTAAAAATTTATAAATTACATATAAAAGTTAAAAATTATTTTTAAATTATTACATGTAACAATTAAAAGGCTCATTTATTTTATGAAAAGACTATATATTTTATTTTATTTAATCCTGCTGTGTGAAATCACAATATTAGAATTCTTCCCGCATTTGACGAATTTTATTCAAGAAAGAAAAAGCTACAGTTTAACTCAAAAATAAACTTGCACTCATATCGAAGTTTATCTTCTGTCAACTACACAAAATCATTCAAAAATATTCAGCAAATGACGCTCAAAATTTATGACGCTTTTCACTACTTTAATTTCGCACTCGTGACGCACTGAAAATGGGATTTTCAAGAAATGCCGTTTCATACACCAGATGGCGTGCAGAAACAACAAAATGTATCCAAATTTACTTCTGAGAATTCCGAGCAATTTTGCTGCTTGAATGAATTGCAATGAATGTCAATTAAATAGTAATAATTTTAGTTAAAAATTAGAAAAATATTGCAGTATTAATGATTCTACCTTCTAATTACTTTACTGGTATTTTCTTGTAGCTGTCAAAATGGCTGCATCAATATTCATTAAATACATAAATATCTAATAATATTAATAGTATTATTACTGCAATTTCATATTTTAATCCAATTTTTAATTTAAAGACAAGAAATATAAATGTACAATTACATAACAAAAATTTTGGTAAAATTGTAATGTTAAATAATTTAAATATTTCTCCGTTAAATAATTTAACATTCGATTTATATTCTGTTTTATATTTTATTATATAATACAAAATACTTGTATTTTCCTATATTTTATTTTAGTATGTTTAAATATTTATTTCGCTTCCTTCCCCTACTTTTTAGTCTATTTTTCAAAATTTGTTGTGAAATATTATTTTTCCTGTTAAATAATTTAACATTTGATTTACATTCTGTTTTATAATAGTTTATTATATAATACATAATAATATTTGTATTTTAAATTTATTTTGGTATGTTCAATTCTTTTTTTGACTTCCTTCCTCTCTTTTCATTATATCATTCAAAATTTGTTGTCAAATATTATTTTTCCTGTTAAATAATTTAACATTTGATTTACATTCTGTTTTATAATAGTTTATTATATAATACATAATAATATTTGTATTTTAAATTTATTTTGGTATGTTCAATTCTTTTTTTGACTTCCTTCCTCTCTTTTCATTATATCATTCAAAATTTGTTGTCAAATATTATTTTTCCTTTTAAATAATTTAACATTTGATTTACATTCTGTTTTATAATAATTTATTATATAATACATAATAATATTTGTATTTTAAATTTATTTTGGTATGTTCAATTCTTTTTTTGACTTCCTTCCTCTCTTTTCATTATATCATTCAAAATTTGTTGTCAAATATTATTTTTTAAATAGTTTAATATTTAATTTATATTCTGTTTTGTTTTATAATATTTTCTCATATAATGCATGATAATAATTACTATATTTTATTCTTGTAAGTTTAATTCCTTTTTTCGCTTTCTTCCCCATTTTTCAGTCCTTTATTCAGAGATGCTAATGATTATAATAAATTACTGAGACGACGTTTTGGCCCCGAGTCAATTAACCACCTGTAACCTCTTGGAATTCGAAATTTCTATTATATTGTTATTCTGGCGCCAGCTTTTAACTTTTCTCGCTTCGCTTACATAATTCGCGGTAAACGCTGCCAATTATTCTTCATTGATCATGCGGATTTTTGGTAATACAAAAGTATCAGGTCATTTGAAATATCTCTGCGGATCGTTTTAGACCTCTTCGTTCTTATTTAAGATTGTTATTTTAACGTCGAATAATGTAACTGGATAAATGTTTTTCGAATATGACGTTTTAAAAATTGAAACTAACAAATGTCATTATTCTTCTAATTATTTACATATTTAATTACATAACATAATTATAAAATAATACAATATATATAACGTAATTATTTACATGTTTTAATTATTAACATCAATAGAATTGACTATAAAAATTAATTATATTTATGACAATAATCAATATAATAACTTTAATTAGTTAAACGGAAGAGTCTTTAGTAATGTAACAATAATTAATAATGTTGAAGTAGTATTAATTGTACTTATTTTAATTAAGTAACTGACAGAATTTTTAACAATATCAATAATAATACTGTACTAATTGTAATTAGACAAATAATTTTTCATTTTTAACAATTTTTAAATAATTGAAATAATGTGTAATGATAATAAATATAATAATTTTAATTAGTTAAATAAGAGAAATTTTCATGACATCACTAAAAATAATCAACGATGCTTTAACAATATTAAATATACTAATTTTAAGCAGGTAAACAATTCTTACAATTAGTAATATCAATAACTAAAAAAATTTTTAATAATATCAGTAACAATAATTAATATAATAATTTTAATTAGTCATATGAGAGAAATTTCTAATAATATCAGTAACAATAATTAAAACTGCTACAATATGAAATATACTAATTTAAATTTGTAACTAAAACAATTTTTGACAACTTCACTACTAATAACTTTAATTGGTGAAGTGAGAGAATTTTTCATGTCACCAATCAATAATACAATAATAATTTTAATTAGATAACCAGTAAAATGTTTAATGACATCAGTATTAATAATTGATACTATTATAATAATAACTATAACAATTCTAATTAGTTATTAACTGTATTATTTATACAATTTATTAACTGTAAAAGTGTCTAATAATACCAGTGACAATAATCAATACTAATATATTAATAATAAATATTAATAATATTGTAGTTAGGTGACTGGTATATCTAACAATATCAGTGATGGATATCAATAGAAATTCAGACACAATTTATATCTAGCTAAAGCAACAGTCACTATGTTAAATTAATTATTCAAACAATTAATGTTTAATAAAATCTTCATAATTAAAACGATTTGTATAGATATAAATAATATTTCACAGTATAGCAATACGTCGCTGCTCAAATTTTATCACAGCAACGTGTACTCGAAATACGTAATAATGTCAGCTAAATGGGGCGCAGAAAGTCGTTAATTTCTCTTTACTACCGACAAGAAAGTCTAGACGTATTGTTCAAATAAATTTGATCTCATTTATCGTTATAGAACTAATGTTTCTAACCAAAACCAAAATTTGGTTGAACAAAAACTATGTGGACTTTTCACGAGTGCAGTACTGCCACTGCTTTAAATTTTAGTACTAAATTCTTGGGATTTCAAATTTTGTAATTTTTCATTTTGTAAATTTTCAAATTCTTAAATTTCTAATTTTCAAATTTTTTAATTTTCAAATTTCCGAATTCTCATATTTTCAAATTTTCAAATTTCCAATTTTTCAGATTTCCAAATTCTCAAATTCTCAAATTTTCAAATTTCCAATTTCTCAAATTTCCAAATTCTCAAATTCTCAAATCTTCCAATTTTCAAACTCCCATATTTTCAAATTCTCAAGTTTCCAAACTCTGAAATTTTCAAATTTTTAAATCTCCGAATTCTGAAATTTTTAAATTTTCAAGTTTCTGAATTCTCATATTTTCAAATTCTAAAATTTTCAACTTCTCAAAATTCCGAATTCTCAAATTTCCAACTTCTCATAATATTATGGTTGTAGTCTATGTAAATTTTATATAGCGAGATTAATAAATGCGTGGCAATATAATACGATTTCAATGCAAGGCTACATAGCGTCATTTCTACAACGCGCAATTATACGACAGCATAATATAATATAATATGGAAAGGGCAATATAGCAAGGGTATGTCACGCGTGATGATATAACACACAATTATACAATAGTTTATGATATTGTTCAAGCTTATATGGTAATATATTATAATTTGAAATTATGCAAAAGGCGATATAGCGAGGGTATATGACTCATAACGATATAAATACAACAATATATAATTTATAATGTATTATAACTTGAGCATATGCAATGGGCAATATATCCAGAGTATGTATGATATTAGAGTACGATGACATAACGTGCAATTATACAATGTATAATCCATAATACACTATAACTTGAGCCTATGCAATGGGCCATATAGCGAGAGTATATGTTGTACGATGATATAACGTACAATTATACACTATATAATCCATAATATATTATAATTTAAGACTAAGCAGCGGGCAATGTAGCGAAGGTACATAACGCATGATGATATAACGTGCAATTATGCGATACTACACAATACTGTACTAATAGTTATTGGAGACATAAGGGTCAATATAGCAAGGTTAAACAGCGTGGTACTATAAGGAGTTACAAGTGGCGATATAACGCGAGTCTAAAATATTAATATTGTTATTACTTATTGATCCGGCGAATTCCTACGAGATCCACAGCGAGCATGTTAAGGAGAAAAGGAAGCCTACGTTGCACCTGAGTGTACATGACTGGTGGTGCTATTATCGAGCACGTGCGCGTTCCACGTGTACCACTGATCTTGATGCACATCGGAAACTCGGTGTCTCCGTTTAACGTGATATCACAGTGTTCGTGTGTATTTTTCGTAACGGTGTCATCCATTGTGGAGGAGGTTAGGTATCTCCGTGGTGAGCATCCAGGATCTACTGAACGGGGCGAAGGAAGCAGGGTTGAGGGTGCCCGCGCTAGGATCGGAGTGAAAAACGGATGTGCCAGAAAACGAGCCCGCCAAAGGTAAGCTCCCTGTCTCCCTTCGACGTCTATTTTCATCTCACTCGACCGATCGAGGCGGTTGTAGCTTTCCGCGGCCACCCCTTGTCACACTTTTGGTATCATCTCCACCTAAAAAGGTAGATTGGCCGAGGAACTAACGCGATCTTTTATTGGCCGAGCTGGCCGTCCAATCGGGACGCTCGTTACATTCTAGGATCACGTTGCACGCGCTTATATTGGGAGCCCCCGCTCGTTTCCCCGACAGAACGGCTCTCTAACGTAAGTGCATCACATATCGTCGGTGTTCAACTGATCGTCGATCTTCTTTCTCTTTTTTTTTCTCGTTTTTCATCGCCCGTTATTTCCTCGCTTTTCTTTGCCTCCGGCAACACGCTATACCGCCACGGCGATAAAGGGAGACTAACACGGTAAACGAGCTGACAGAAAGAGAAGTGCTACGAAAAGGGGAGGTCTCGCGCGAAAAATACAGACCGTCGAGAGACGGTGGTTGTGACTGGAAGCCCTAGGGAATTTCATCTACGTGACTCGCAGCCTGTGCCTAGTGACCGGGGTCTATTCTCTTCCTTCTTTTTTACGGAGGGTAACGGAGGAAAGTGTCGGTTGGTAAATTCACTCTCGAGGTGAGAAAAGAGAGGGAGAGAGAGAGAGAGAGCGGCCATTGTGAAATTACCGATCTCGATGCTAGTGATTTTTCGAGTACCAGAACGTGTGACTGACCTGTAGTCCTTGTTTTATTACTAAGGAACTACCTGGGATTTTGGTGCGTGGTCCTCCATTTTTGGTGAACGGACAGTGTCTTCGAATCTTTCTCCATTTCGAATTCTTTCTTTCTCCCATTTCCCGGACGTGATACCACCAGTAACAGTGGTAATATTACTTCAGCGTGAGTTCCAACCGGCTGTGACGGATACTCGGGATCAGTGCAACGTAGAGGTGTTTTTTTTGGATCTCTTCAGGGAAAAGTGCGACGTGCTAGAAGAAATCCCCGGTGTTTTCTCTCTTCTCTTTCAACTCCCTCTTTTGCTCTAAATCGAAAGAAAATCTTTTTTTTTATATCCTTTGCCTTTTTTTGGGATCAGTGCGCGAATGTTTCGGACGCGTGAGGACGTTAAGGTGTAGAGTGTGCGGCCATCTTGTTTCCGCCGTGTGGTTCCCGAAGCGTGTTGCTTTTTCTGGACGCAGCTAGAAATACGGTGTCCCGTATCAACCATTGGATGGATTTCCTATTTCAGCCGACACTTTTCGATTACCTGCTTCGTTCTATTTTCAATCTCGTTTCCTTGTGTATATATTTTTATTTTCTTCTTAACGAACCCCCGAGCGATTCCGAGTTATCGCTCTTATTTTTAGTATGTTTATTTTAGGTTAACTTCATCGTTTTCTCTTCGTTCTCGTTCTTAAGTATTTTTCATTGATAGAGGGTGGGAAGGGGTATAACGAGGGCTCTTCTCTTCTGTTTGTTCGTTTAATTTGTTTAAAATATATTGAAATAGGACTCGATATAAATAAATTGGATTTTTGGGTTGATTTAGACCCATACTTTTATTGTTTTATACTTGTGGGCTACTTAAGTCGATTTTAATTTTTGGTTTTAGTCTTTAGTTTTAGCTCTGGCTTTTTATTTTTTAAGCTTCTGATCTTGCAAATTTATAAATATTTAAATTAGTGGTTGTATGTTATAGATTCAAGTATTTTGTAATTTTAATGTTTTTTTTATCTGAATTCTTAACTTGTTAGTTTTATTGAAAATTGTTTGAACTTCAAAATTTGTAAATATAGAAACAAATTAAAAAATGCAATGTTTCTAAATTTTTTAATTTGTGAGTTTAAACGTTTTTAATTTGTAAAGTTTCTGAATTTCAAGTTTTCTAAATTTTCACTTTATCAAATTTTCAAGTTTGTAATTTTTCGAACTTGTAAATTTGTAAACTTCAAAATTTAATATTTCTAAATTCTTAATTTTTTAAGTTTATAAACCTTTATTATAGTAATTTTAAAACTAGCAATTCTTAAATTTCTATGTTTCTAAGGTAAAAAATTTCTAGTTTATAAACATATAAACTTGCAAATTCAAAAATTGATTTTCAAATATTTTAAGTTAAAAAATGTATAAATTTTCAAATATTTAAATCTCAAAGTAAAACTTGAAATTTTATTGTACACTGATGCCCATTTCTGGGCACTTTATTTGCCCACTGCTTGTAATAGACACAGGGGTCTAAAAGACCCAGGTATTTAATGTATCTGGTAAATTAGCATTTAAAGCTATAGAACATGTTCCAGCTGCAAACTTACCAGATACATAGCTCGATATCGCCGTTTTAGTGAATTACGCAATTGTTGCAATTTGAGACGAAAACTTTTGGGTAAACATTTGTATTTTCTAGTTTCTTCCAAATCTTTCTTTCTACGATTTTAATAGTCATTTCTACAAAAATATCTAGTAACAATAAAATACTTGCAATTGCAAATGTCTCACTGTCATATTGAAACGGTGATATAACACGAGGCGATGCTAAAACTTGCCGCGCCCAATTTAGCTGAAATTTTGTAAACAGAAATAATATCTGCGAGAACTGACGAAACAAAAAATCCACCATTTTAATTTCCTTCCCCACTTTACTGATATAATATATAGTAATATTATAGAATTTAAAATTATTTTCTATATTACTATTTGGACAGCACTAATTTCCTATTATTATACAGTATTATACAGTATTAGTATAACAGTTTTCCTTATCATACTATATTATTATATGCAGTTCAAAAAAGTACCTAGATACACCATGAGTGCCTATACTAAAAAATATAGTTAGAGAAACAATTCTATTACCAAAAGAGTTACATCATTTTGATACAAGACCAACTTCACCGTCCAAATTATGCAACAACACCAAAAATATTTCCTGTACCGCAATTTGCCCCGGTTGGTAAAGTAGAAAGTCCAAAAATTGCATTCCTTTCAAAAATCCTTCTCGCAGACATCGTTTCTGCTTGAAACAAACCCGTGCACAAGATCTCGGCGAAATAGCGCGCGGAAAGTTTTCGGAAGGAAAACGAGAAGAAAATAGTTGAGCGTATCGTTGAGCGCGCAGGGGTGGGCGTGAGATCCTAATAATAACGGTGGCTGATTGTTTGTAAAATAGGGCCGCCCAGAACGTGCCGCCAGAAGTAGTCCGTCCGCCGCCGAATTCTCCGAGGAACAAGAAGAGCAGAGAAAAACGACAAGCAAGGAAGTTCCCCACCTTTCGACACGTGGGAAAACGACGACGTAGAAGGCACGCAGACCTTCCAGGGAACGAGAGGATCATAGAAATATATTGGAATAAACTAAGCATCGTAGAGTCGATCCAAGATGCCGAAGCCACAGAAACAGGAAGGAGAGGATCCCGATCCAACCCCATACCTCTTCGTCTCCCTTGAGCAGAAGAGAATCGATCAGACGAAACCGTACGATGCGAAAAAGGCCTGTTGGGTACCCGACGAGAAGGAGGGATATCTTCTTGGTGAAATCAAGGCTACCAAGGGTGATGTCGTTACCGTCGGATTGCCTGGCGGCGAGGTAACCTATTTCTAATTTTCTCGCATTTTTCAAACTTCCGAAAAACGACACTCGGTAGATCAGGGTCAGAAGGTCAAAAGACTTTCTATCAGAAAGTTAGCAAGAATTAGCTTTTCTAGTATGTCGAGGCTGATGAAGTCCTTGCTGAAAGTCGAAACGAAAGGATTACCAGGTTTCTGGCGAGAGAAAAGAGCTCCATCAGACCGAACTCTATTTTTGGAGTAGTCGAAAACCGTTGAGCTCGTAATGTTTGCCATCACACGTTCCGTCGTTCGATTAACTTGCTTCTCTTTTTACTCGATACAAAAATAAACAGCGATGGCAGGCTCTGTTCACAGAAGGGTATTGGCAATATTACAAACCCGGCTATATCTGGTCACAGAAATGATTGACAATTTGTTACCTGAAACTCCTGGTTATGATTGAGATTTCTTCTAACTTGAGATTTTGGAAATAATTTCCGTGTGCAATTGAAAAGAAATGAGGAAATTGGCACGGGGAAACGATTACGTGAAATTTCGAAGAAAGATGGCGGCGTGCTACATTCTCTCCCCGATTCTTTCTCCTGGCGCTGGGGGGCGCACGCGCGTTATTTTTCGCGATTTAGTTGGCAGCGGTTATTTTCGTTCGGAGCGGGACATAATACCGCACGAAATGCCACGGTTCTACGCGCTGGATTACATAATGGTTCAGCAAACCCTGCCATCGCTTCGACAACCGACGCTGAAACGCTATTGTTAGCATCGTCGCTAACATCGGTAATAATAAATTGAAACGCTACTTCACGAAACTTCACGGGTCAACGTATTTTTAGATAGAGAGCGAAAGGAAGGAGCGTAAATCTGCATGGGAATCGGGGAATTTAAAATGAATAAAATCTTTCTTTAATCTCCATTGTAGTCGTCCGCCATTTTGTGCACGTATACCCCGGAAGATAAATAACGGGTAGATGTAGAGCAAAATTTTTCTGTTGCTTTCAAAGGAAATTAAAAATATAAAGTTTGATGCTTAATCTGAAATAAGATATTGATATATTTCTGTTTAAATATTTTCATTGTTAGTATTAATTCTATGAGAATAATCCGAGAAATTTAAGGTTAATGAAGATTGTGTCGAAAGATTTGTAGTTCAATGTTTTATGTTAGGTTAGGTAAAGTGACCATTTTTAATAGGGTAGCTTTATAATAACTTTCTGTGTCAAAGGATTTGTGCACATCTCTTGAAACATAACCCTACTTTTTACCTAAATAATCACTGTTTATTTAAACAAATGTTTATATAAATCCCTTCTCAAATATTTTTTAGATTCATACACTCTATTAGTATCAAAATTTTGAGCTTTAGTTCTGCTATTTTTTAAAAGAATTTAAAGTAGATTAATTTTTTAATAATAAGGTAATACTAGTTCAGAAATATGACTTAATGAAAATCAGACCGAGACTTAATATTTCATTTTAAATAATTCAGTTGAAATTTTATATAAAACGTACAAGTTTCATAAAATTCGTACACAGTTTATATATCTCATAATTTAATAAATAACATGAACAGAAGTTAGCTTGATATTTATTTTAAATAGTGAAATTGGTACATTATATTGAAAGTAGTATACAGGGTGTTTCATAAAATATGTCCACACTTTATTACCTTACAATTTATAAAATAAAATGAATAAAAGTTAAGTTGATATAGTTATCTCCAGGTGTCTAAAATGGCCACTAAAGTATCAACGATATCTAGTATTTATTATGATTAGTATGCTTGGTACTGATGTGTGTATATTTTATTGAAACCTGTATATGTAAATACTGCATACGTATATTATCTGTCAAAAAATGAGGTCTAGCAAAATGTTGAAAATATTACATATATACCACTCTGAAACACAAAGAGTGTTCATATGAATGTCTAGAATTTTGTGGGTATCTAGTTAAAAAGACCCTCCATTATCCCCATACTTGCATTCAATAGTACTATCACCAAAATGAACAAACATTAACAGAAATGTCAAAACGTCCAATTAAAATGTCAAAAGACCCAAACTAGGAAGTGTATTTAGAAAAATGGAAAGTATTTTGCTAAGTACAGAACCAGGGTCTGCTAAGTACAGACAACCTTACGAGGTTAGTACTCAATAAAAAAGAAAAAGAACAACATATGAACAAAAGTATGATCGCACAGACGAAACAGTTCCGCAAGGACCAGCTGTCCCAAGTGAATCCGCCAAAGTTCGAGAAATCCGAGGACATGGCCGATCTGACATTCCTGAACGAAGCGTCCGTGTTGCACAACTTGAAACAACGTTACTACAGCAAATTGATTTACGTAAGTGTCATTTATTCTAACGATTATTAACGAGAGCCTTTCTTTCTTGAAATAGACTAAGGACTTCAAAAAGGATCAGCTGCAGCAGGTGAACCCTCCAAAGTATGAGAAGTGCGAGGATATGTCAAATTTGACCTACCTCAATGATGCTTCTGTACTACACAATCTGAAACAACGTTACTACGCCAAGCTCATCTACGTAAGACGTTTCCCGATAAACAGGATTTTCTGTGGTGATCCCATCGTTGTAGCTCTTGTTCCTTGGGAACGGAGTTTGATGAACAAAAACGGTGGATAAAGCACTTGGACGTGCCGCCACGTTTTGTTTTCTTCTTTTATTATAGGCATGGGCACGAAATCCTTTCATTCATAGGTCCTTTGTGTGGAATTGCAATTTTCAAATTTTAGGGATTTAAAAAATTTTCAAGTTTTGGGGATATTTTAAATTTTCAAGTTTTGGGGATTTTTAAAGTTTTCGATTTTCAAATTTTGTGGATTTTGATAAGTCTCAATTCTCAAATAGAGAAATTGGGAAGTTTGGAGATATAGTAATTTTTCATTTGTAAATTTAAATATTTCAGATATTGGAATTTGAGAACTTAGAAATTAAGAAATTTCAAATATTCAAATTTGAGAACTTAGAAATTAGGAAATTTCAAATATTCAAATTTGAGAACTTAGAAATTAGGAAATTTCAAATATTCAAATTTGAGAACTTAGAAATTAGGAAATTTCAAATATTCAAATTTGAGAACTTAGAAATTAGGAAATTTCAAATATTTAAATTTAATAATTTAGGAATCAAGAAATTTCAAATATTCAAATTTAAGAACTTAGAAATTTTTAAATTGTGGGGTCTAGGAATTCAGAAATTTCAAATATTAAAATTTTGGGGTCTACGAATTCAAAAATTTAGAATATCAAAATTTTAGTGTCTAGGAATTCAAAAATTCCAATTTTTCAAATTTTGTATAGTATAAATTTCAGTCATCACACATTCACCTATATAATCCCTTTCACAAACTAGTTTCTGCAGTCTCCTTCAAAGAAGTTTCCAATTCCCGGCCATATATCGAGACTCTGCATTTTCTGCCCATGCCTCTCCCCTGGATCTCAAACTGTACATATACAGCACGTATCCAACACAAACGTACTTCGAACGTACGTGCATGACACCACAGACATCGTATCAAAGTAATACCTTAACTTTGATGTCTTCCAAGTTTCGTTCTCCATACTTCGAACGTTACATTCGAAGCAATCCTACCTCAAAACATTTTTATTTCCAATCGAAGAAACCACAAAGGTGAAACGATAAGTTTGACGCTCTGTTTCCGTTTTGGTTCGAGAAAATTCTCGTCTCAGGACACGAGTTGTTTTCTCAAGAGACCATTTTTGACGTTACATGTACGTTACATACGCTCTGACATATGTATGTGCGTACATCGTACACTTCAGCAATTTGTGAAATTTTTATATTTTTCTTTTTTTAGCGTTTTATGTACAAGATGTCAGGTAGTTGATGGTATAATCTTAATCTACGCGAAAAAATAAAGCGAAAATGTGGTATAAAATTTTTTTATACGAGGCTTTGTTTCTGAGAACAAGTTCGTTTTTTCACGCAGACCGTTTGTACTACCTGACATCCTGTAAATTGTCAATTTGTTGCACGATTTTTTTTTATAATAGGTATTGGTTGTGCGGTGCCAATAGAAGGAACGAGAACCGCAATGTTTGTTATGTTTTCCTGATGGAATCGCGGATTTTGTTTAACCTACTCTCTGTACTCTTTGCAGACTTACTCTGGCCTCTTCTGCGTAGCGATTAACCCCTACAAAAGATTCCCCGTATATACCCAAAGGTGCGCTAAACTTTACCGAGGTAAAAGACGTAATGAAGTGCCGCCACACATTTTCGCCATTTCCGACGGTGCATATGTCAACATGCTTACCAGTAAGTATAATTCTTTCTATACTTATTTGTCAGGTAATATTAACCTAGAGGGTTAGGAGTCTGCTAGAGGGTTCCGTTCGTTATGTGACTGTATTTTTCACTACTAGAGGGTATTATTAACTACTATTATTGATTAAAAGTATTTGCAATGTGCTATCGATGATAGTTGCATTTTGCAAGAAACAGGATCACTTTAATAATTTTTTCATAATTAAAATTTGAAAAGACCAGAATGGATAATTTCGCTTACAATTAGACTAATTTATTTGGTAGACTAAATTAAATACTCGCGAATTCAAATTGAAAGTAATTTGTGAAAGAGATCTAATTAGTGCAGGGTGCAGAGTATCCTTACGCCGACACTGCGTATGGCAGTGGTACTTGTACCGCTCGTTCTAGAAGACAAATCTTTTTAGCAGATTTCACTATGTTATTTTGTATTAATATAACTATGTTATTCTTCAAGAGTCCGATGTAATGTTCGTTTATGTACTTTTCCTCCACAGACAGCGAAAATCAGTCTATGTTGATCACCGGTGAGTCTGGAGCCGGAAAGACTGAGAACACGAAGAAGGTAATTGCGTACTTCGCTACCGTCGGTGCTTCGACCAAAAAGGCTGATGATACTTCTCAAAAGAAGGGTTCTCTAGAAGATCAGGTCGTACAGACCAACCCTGTCCTGGAAGCGTTCGGTAATGCCAAGACCGTCCGTAACGATAACTCCTCCCGTTTCGTAAGTACTTTTATTTTCTCTTCTATTTTTTTTTTAAACTTGAAAGTTAAGTCTTAAGAGTCGATGCATTTTACTTTATTCATGACACCTGATGTGGCAATACTGCAACTCATAGGCTTCTTGTTCACATGAGGGGGTTTATCAGGGGATTCATCAGAGGGTTCAGATGGGGGTTCATCAGGAGTTTCAGATGGGGGTTCATTAGGGGGTTCAGATGGGGGTTCATTAGGGGGTTCAGACGGGGGTTATGAGACGATAGGGTGTGTAGCAAGAAATATTTATTTCAATTTGTTCATAGTCTTACAATTTGCCTTATTCACAATTTTGCATTATGTGGTTTCAATAACAAATTTTCTGGATATTTGAAATGATAGTCCATTGATCAGGCTTTTTATTATTTACCACCCTCGAGTGCATTTGGAACCCATAGTCGGAACTATTAATCAAATTTAAGTAAAAGAAATATTGCCATCTGCACAAAATCTTGGAATCTTATACCTCAAGCTTGGAATATCATTCTATACTATATTATTGTGTTAATACTTGTGGGACTAGTATTAGGAAGTATTAATTCTTCTTACTAAGAAGGAAATTCCACTAATATCAGTTTGGATCGAGTGGAAAATGGTCGACAATTAAGAGTTAACTTTGTTCCTTATATAAGTATCCCTTTAAATATCAGCATAAACGTTCGATGAAATTCACTTTTCGTGAACCCACGTGTTGGCACGAGTCCACAATAGTTTATACACATTTAGAATTTATTATTATTCTCGCACGAGCACGTGAATATATTACGTTAGCTATTGCACTGTCGGTTGCGTCACGTCGGTAACTCAGATTTCCACATACCGACGCAGTTTCTTTCACAGAATACTTTTACTTTATATTCTTAAATAACGAAAATTAATTTTGAAACACTTACAAGATTGTCAAAATAAATACTTGTAATGTTAATACATTGTTTCTCCTTGTCGAATAGGGTAAATTCATCCGTATTCACTTTGGTCCTTCTGGAAAACTGGCCGGTGCCGATATCGAGACCTGTAAGTTTCGTTTAAACAAAAATTGTTATGATAGCGTACGATTCTAGAAATAAGTGTGATCAATTTTTCCAAGCACTTGCGTGGACGGATTTATTTAGATTCATCTGTTTATACGCAGTTGGCTTCGATTCTATTAATGTATTTTTTCTTTCGACGTTCTACTTACGTTTCGTTTCATTCTGCTTCCATTTGCGTCATGCATTCCACGATTGCTTCACGTGTTATTTCAGAATGAACGCAGTTACTATTCTATGTAGTGATGATTACAATAGACTTACATTTTGGGGAAAATGGCGGCGTGGGAGGAGCTTCATTTGCGCGGGAAGATTTGATTTATATTTTTTTACATACATGAGATTAATTTTTGATAACTACAAATTGTTCTAATATTTTGCAAATTATCAGTTTAGTCTTTTTATGAGTTTAATATTTTTATAAGCAACTTTTATAATCTTCCCTTAGGGAAGAGAGAAAAAATCAGAAAAAAGGAACTTCATGTGTAATTTATTTAACAAAATCCTACTTAATATCTTTACTTCAGTCATTCAAAATTTTAAGATTCAATTGTCTGAACAAATGTTCCATAGCTAGTAACAGACGTATCATACGAGCGATATTGTAGAACCCTCTTACTATATCGCCATTTTCTTTAGGAAGACATAGCAAGCTTACCGCTGTACAATTTCTAGGACATCATAACACTTATTGTTATTTTACTTGTACTGTTTATATTTTTTTTTAAATTTAATAAACTCTTGTTGTTAAACACAGATCTACTGGAAAAGGCTCGTGTAATCTCCCAGCAAGCTCTGGAGCGTTCTTACCACATCTTCTACCAGATGATGTCTGGCTCAGTCCCTGGTCTGAAGGGTAAGACTATCGATTTCACCATACAAACAAATATTTTTCGAAAAGAAACGTTTCAATTTTTATACCAGTTGATATTAGCGAGAGATACGAAGAGGTTTCCAAAATTTGTCGATGTAGCCAAATCGTTGTAGGTTATCTACAATCCTCGACCTTTCCTTCCACATTTTTTTTCGTTTTTTTTCCCTGTCAATTACTGTTAAGACTAGGAACCAGAAGAAGCAGAACGTCCAAGTACTTATTGCGTACAATTTAGCCGATCGTGGAACCTTTTCCGTTTCTGACAAACGTCTCACTCGTTTGATCCTGATTCCATGTAGAAATGTGCTGCCTGTCGAACAACATCCAAGATTACTACTTCGTCTCTCAGGGCAAGACCACGATCCCAAATGTTGACGACGGCGAGGAATGTCAACTGACGGACGTAAGAACCTGACGATCAAAATGCCAGGGCTACGCAACTATCACTTTGTACCCCTATTGTTGTTGCCTTTGTTGTCTTCCAATCGATACCCTTGTTGTTCTCACGGCCACTTTGTCGCTTCTTTTATTATACCTACTCTTTTTTCGGTTTTTCCAGTTGCTTCCCTAGAGTTTATTTGGTTGGACCCCTGTTTTGTAGATGTAGGAGGACAGTGTTTGGTTTTAACCTTGTTATAGGAGGAGTACCAAGGTCTCTTTTTGAATTAATTCGCAGTTTTTGGAGTTTAATTTTGTTATGGACTCTGATGCAAAATGAAAAATTTAATATTGTTGTGATTGTAAATTTGTAGTTTATGAATTTATCATTTTGTAACTTTGGGATTTTTTAAATTTGGTATTTTTGTATTTTAGCCGATTAGTTTCTACGTGTTGAAATGATCAAATTTCTTAATTTTCAAATTTCCAAATTTCCAAATTTCCAAATTTCCAAATTTCCAAATATCTAAATTTCCAAATTTCCAAATTTCCAAATTTCCAAATTTTCAAATTTCTAAATTTCCAAATTTCCAAATTTCTAAATTTCCGAATTTCTAAATTTCCAAATTTCTAAATTTCCAAATTTCCAAATTTCTAAATTTCCGAATTTCTAAATTTCCAAATTTCTAAATTTCCAAATTTCCAAATTTCTAAATTTCCGAATTTCTAAATTTTCAAATTTCTAAATTTCTAAATTTCCAAATTTCCAAATTTCCAAATTTCTAAATTTCTAAATTCCCAAATTTCTAAATTTCTAAATTTCCAAATTTCCAAATTTCCAAATTTCCAAATTTCTAAATTTTCAATATTTAAATCACCAAATTTCTGAACTTAACAATTTTTAAATTCATATTTCTATATTTTTGAACACTCAAGTTCCAAATTTTAAAATTATCAAGATTTCTCTTATGCAAAATTTTTTTTTCAATAAGAAATTTTTTAACCTACAAATTTCTTAACCTAAAAATTTCTTCGCTCTTCTAAAATATGAAATCCTTGAACGATTAAATTATTAACAGATTTAAGCTTGTATACACCTTTGTATGTATACACAAGGATATTTACAAATGACCTTTGTATTGCTCTGAAACAAACAGCCCTTTGAAATCCCCACAAAGTCCCTTTAAAGTACAGGGTTATCCCAAATTGAACCTTCTTTATAGGTTAAGGAGGAGGTGTTTAGTGAAGAAGCGGTACTTCAGAGAACTATACCGTTGTTACCCATTAATTAATCGTATTTAATTACAAAAACCCTTGTCAGAACTACAATTCTAAATTGTCAAAACTTTTTTCGTATTTATGTTATAAATGATACATGGTACATAAATACTTTTATTGACATTTCAAACGATTCGTTCACTTGCTTCCATTTTGATTCAAATCGCCATTTTGATTGGACTTATTGTCATTTTTATTATTACTTTTTATTATAATTAATTTGTAATTTTTTTTATATTTGTATTGTGGAGAGGAACTAGTTAATATATGGAGATTCGTTATATTGCCACGTATGAGATTGCAGAAGCAGAGTTATTGGAATTGGTGATATATTTAGTTGGTAAAATATTTATACATTTGATCATTTTTATATTTTTAAGATTGAAAGTTTCAATGATTGTAGATTTGTAAAATTTAAAATTTTCCAAATTTCATGAATTTTCTAGATTTTTTGGATTTCACAAATTTTCAAAATTTCTTCAATTTTCTTATTTTTCTAAATTTTCTTAATTTTCTGAATTTTCTGAATTTTATCAATTTTTAAAATTTTCTAAATTTTCTAAATGTTCTAAATTTTATAAATTTTCTCAAATTTCTCAATTTTCTCAATTTTCTCAATTTTCTAAATTTCTCACAATTTCTCTCAATTCCTTTCAATTTCTCTTAGTTTCTCTCAATTTTTTCAATTTTTTCAGCATTCAAAAATGTCTAAATTCTCTAAAAAATCTAATTCCACAACAACTCTGCAACGCTATCAAACTAAAAATCTTTCAAGACCAAAAGAAAATTCTACATACAATTTAGAATACGAGTTCTACTTCTAAACTCCTAATTTAACATTGAATCGATCAACCAGGCGATTTTCCTGACAAAATCGTCGCTCCAATAGCAGTCCACGAACGAACTAGCAATTTAGTAGATAGAACCCGAAGGAAAACCACCAGGAAACATGGCGTCCTTGTTTGTAGTTAATACCTGCATGTTCTTTTTTTGTTTCCTTTTTGGCCGTCTGTAGAGATGTTACTGCTGTCCAACAACGTCCGCGACTACTACTTTGTGTCGCAAGGCAAGACGACAATTCCTGGCCTCGATGACGGGGAGGAACTTTTGGTTACCGATGTAAGTGCTTCCCTTTGACCGGTCAAGCACTATTCTGATCAATATTCCATATTAAATAATTCACATCATATATATTTTATTTTCAATAAGTTCGTTTCACCACTTTCAATTCTTGTTTATTTATTTTTTCTATTTTGAACTATTTTTTATTTTCTTAATGTTATTTATTAAGTTATTTATTATTGTAGTATATTAAGTTATTTATTAAGTGCATATGATTAGCAACTAACTGCCATATACAGAGAGCTTGGAAAATAATTTGTAGATGAAGTAGAACATCTTAGTACGAAATATTCTATGGTGACCAGGGGCGTACATTCGTTTCAATGCACCCTAGGCTGTAATTACTCATTGGTCCAAGATCATGTTCTTTTTTTAAATTATTTATTCTAAATTAACAAATTTAGTGGTTAACAACTTTAGAAATCCAGCACTCATACCTAAATATGAAAGTGAAATATTTTTTCTGTAGTATATTTTACAAAAGTATTTTTTAGAGAACAAAATTATATTTATGTAAAATATTTGATAGACAAAAATTTTAGTTTGTATCATACTTTGGGTCTTCAGTAAAGTCCCAGGGTGCAGTCTGACAGTAAATACGTTCCTGGTTGAAAAAATATTTTTTCTGTAGTATATTTTGCAAAATTATTTTTTAGACAGCAAAATTATATTTATGTAAAATACTTTATAGACATAAATTTTAGATTGTATTATACTTTGGGTAGATTTTCAGTAGAGTCCTAGGGTGCAGTCTGACAGTAAATACTGTCCTGAATGATACTGTCATTGCACATAAGTGAATTATTTGATTTAGAATGTTGGTACAGACTTCCTGTAACATATTTACGACTTTATGTTTCCTTAATAGCACCTTGTTGTATTTAGAGAAGTGAGACACTCTACGAGTGACGCTGTCTTTGGATGTGATAATACTTTGCCGATACTTGTGCTGAGATGTATCACTGTTTGCCCTATCTGTCTCTCTATCTATCTATCTATCTATCTATCTGTCTATCTGTCTCTCTATCTGTCTATCTGTCTATCTATCTATTCTAGCTCATCGAATCATCGTTTTCAACCAGTGTATAACCAATTCATATTCTTTTTAACAGCCATCAAGAACAAGAGCTGAAGACTCGACGTTTTCGCTTCATCTTCTTCCATTTTGTACTCTCTCTCTTTCTATCTTCCTTCTTCTTCTTCTTCTCTTTCTTCTTCTTCTTCTTCTCTATCAGCCTTTACTTGTTGCAAATTGCCACCCGTGTCCATTCTTATACTCCTTAGTGCGCATTTTGCTATTGCCCACGATTTTCAGTGATTTTTGGTATTTTTGAGGTGAATTATATTGCTTTTATTTGGAGATGCCAGATGTTAGCCCTTTGCTAAATTATGGAAGCTGCAGTTTTAAATTTTCTTTTTTCGTTTGAGTTTAAAGTATGGTGGAACTGCAGTTTTGAATCAGATGTATGCAATATATGGCACAGACAAAATACAGTGGTACTTTGATTCAAATTTAACGTATCAATTTTTGAATTAAATATTGAAGAGGGTATATACTTTAGAAGATAGTATTTTATCTTGAATAGAAATGAAAAAGGTAATTATGACTAGAGTTACATAGACACTGGTATAAATAATATAACAAATGCAAGGATAACAATTTTATTTTATAGAAATTTCATGAAATCTACAAAGCAAACTTAAAATGTTATATGATATTCTTACCAACATCTTTTCTTCTTTTTTTATTGCAAATAAATAGCATCACATTTGTGATATGTGCAACGTTGAAAGTGCACGAACGTCAGCCATTTTGATTAGTTCACTCGATAACCGCCAGTGTCGCTAAATTTATGAACAAGGCTCAACGCCAACTTTTAAATAATAATTCAAACTTAATTTGTAAGATTCATTTGTTTAATTTATATTCAAGATAGAAATTTAAGCTCTACTCATTATTTAATATCACTATTTTTCAATGTAAGCTTCAATTTTAAACGTAATGTAATTTATTCAAAGTTGCTTATTTAAGTTAAAATTTTTAATATTCCATAAAAAATGATAGTTCATTTAAACAAGCTATTTTAACAAGGGTGCTATTGAACTATAGTTTAAACGTTTACTAAGTTAAACTCTGCACAATTTTTTTTAACTTTCTATATTTCATTGAATTTTGCAAATCCACCAAACACTTTTCCAAAAAGGGCAAATATCAAACGTCCATTATTAAAACAAATACAAATGTGTACTAATAAAACAAGATACAAAATGATCAAAAGATCAGAATTAGAGAAAATCGAGGGCAATCGCAGGCAGTAGACAAAATACACACAAAAACACACGTACAAACACACACAGCTCGTTAAGCAGAGCCAGCTTGAACCAATCCAAATAATGCAGAATTAACCCTGTTGAGCAACCGGATTGGGGACTATGTGTACATTAGCCAGGGTAAGACCAGAATTCCGGGAGTCAACGACGCCGCGGACATGGAAGAAACGGACGTAAGTCCAACCCCCAAGGTTAGGTGCTTTTAAACTCTCGGCAAACTTCTCCGCCATCTTGTTATTCCGACACTATTTTTTTCTACATTACACAATTTTTCATTTTTGACATCAGTCAGATGGTGGCCATTACCGTCATAATTTTTTAATTATGTGGTTATGCTTGAAAGTTATACTTGAGGAGACGTATGTAACATAATAAGTAACGTATGTAACATAATAAGAGACTCAAGGAGTCTCCATGTCTTATCAAGGAAATTGTTCACATGTTTAAACTTATATCTGCTGAAAAGTCTATATTAACTTTATTTAAAGTTTGAGTTATTGCAAATGATATGATATGTAAAAAGAACTATCTTAAGTTAAGTAGAGCTTATGAAGAGTACTTAACACTTTTGGACCTAAGTCATACATTCTGTAAAGACACATATGTTAAACGATAAATTTTAATAACCACGTCAAGAGTATAACGATCAAGAGAATGGCGACCAAAATTTTTTGTAGATATGGCTGATGAAAGCAAGATGGTAGAAAAGTTGGGCCGAGGTTTTCATCACCCTCCTCGCGCCCCGCCTGCGAACGCTTGCTGCAGCCGCAATCGGGGTGCGGGGAAATTGGGGGAGCATAGGAAATTTCCTAGATTCGTATGAAAAGGTTTAAGCAGCGGAGCCCCCCGGGATACCCGCTCCCCGATCATCCTCGGTTCTTGCCTCCTTGCGCCTGTTTGTCGCTCGTTCGCGCCATGGGATCATAGTTCTTTTTATAGGGAATATCTCGTAAACGTTTCCCGGACGATCGTTATCCAAGGATCTTACCAGAAATAATCGGAAGATTTAGTAAACCGCGAATATAATCCACGATGGATTAAGGAATCATTAATAACGAACGAAGGAATTGATTTGGATAATTAAGTGTGTGTGTTCGAAATAATTCACAGATATGTGTATGTTGTCCAACAACATATACGACTATGTCAACGTCTCTCAAGGAAAAATCACGATCCCCAACGTCGACGACGGCGAGGAATGTCAACTGACGGACGTAAGTCCTTCAACAATGGAGTCGTGAACCCCTTTTTTATAGACCTTATCTCCATTTACCCTTTGTATCTTCTGTACATTGAAGATACCTTTGTATCTTCTGTACCCTCACACTATATGATACACCCTGAATGCGAGTTTCTTTAGTTCAGACCTTTTCTTAGTGTCGAGTAAATGGTAACAAACAGATTATTTATTTCTATTAAAATTATTATTAATTTTTATTACTGTTAATTTTTTATTAAAACGTTATAGGTTGCAAGTTGTTTAGGATTGTTGGATCACGTTTAAGTACTTAATTTATGTTGAGGTTTCAACCCCTTGTGTGTCTAAGGTAGTTTTTTTGTTATACTGGTTTTGTGGTATTATTAAATATAATAGCTTTGCAAGAATATTTTCACGTTAGATTGCAATTAAAGAAATTATTTATTTTTTTTGTTTTTATATTTTAGTTCCTGTTATCAGGTAATTTATCAGGCAATTTTTAATAATTTTTAATAATAAGTTATCAGTCAATTTTTAGTAATTTTTAGATGTTTTACATTTTTTTAAGTTCATTCAGATTTGTCATATTTTCAATTTTTTCTGAGTACATACATTTATTAAATTTATTCACATTTGTCATATTTTGAAGTATATTCAAATTAGTAACATATTCTTAAATTTATTTGAATTTGTCACATTTATGAACTTTCTCAAATGTATCACATTTCAAGTTCCACCAAATTTGTTTCATTTTCAAATTTCATGAAATTGTCACATTTTCAGTTTCATCAAAGTGTAATTTTCAAATTTTATGAAATAGTCACATTTTAAGTTTCGTCAAATTTCATTAAATTTATCAGACTTTCAAACTTTTGTATGGACACTCAAGGAGTTAAGTATTAAATTCACAAGCTCTGAATATTTAAAATAATGCGTACTATAATTATGAATGTCCTTCTATGGACAAAGCATGCAATATAGTACGAATACACAAACTTTCGTCAAAATAATAAATTTTTAATCTGTCGTTACTGTTTCTACTGGGACTCCATGTACATAAATGTAGAATCCGAAAACATCCAATTATACCAACCCATTTTCTATTCAGTTTACTCGAATCCACTTCTTAGCCTGTATGTACAAAAGTTCTTATGTACTGAGGTACCTACGCATGTACGGAATGTATTTTACCGAAACCAATCGACTGTCATATCTTGCTCAAAATTCAAATAATACACATTTACAATTTATAGCAAAAAGTTAAACCAAGGATCACTTCAGGAACAAGATACATTAAATGTTACTTTTATATCTGGTGTTTGAGAACAAATTAGTCTCTGTAGACAAAAACAAACACCATAATATTCTTTCTACTAAACCAGGAGATTCTAACTTAAATTATTTTTTAATATTCTCTAGAGTATTTTGAATATTTTGAGTATTTTCAGTACTTTTATTTTGTATATTCTCTCCTAGTACAGTCCAGTGGAGCTCCAGCTCCATATTCTCCACATATGTCATATGTCAGAACTTTCAACACTGCAAAACATTTATTACTAAATCAAAATTGTTAGCAACAAATTAGAACCCTAACGTGAAATGACGTTCTTAGAACCCTTCTAAGATGCACCTGTATTTTCAACCACGTGTCTTGTTCCTACCACGACATCCTTTAGACCAAAAATTGCCTAATAATTAGAGCAAAAGAGCAGTCGACTGGTGCGAAGGGTCGAAAATTTCGAAAACATAAAAAGAATTCCCCTGATCGTTTGACCCTTGGTAGATTTAACCCAGTCTGCCTCGAGATGGAAATTCTCGATGGTCTGAAAGTTCAAAGTGGGTAAGGAACCTGAAGGACACGAATCTTCGCCTTCTTCAAGGAACGAAAAAAAACGACACTTGTTTTTGACCAACGAAGGAGGTAATTCGCATCAACGAGCGATCAATAAAGCGAGCGAAACATCGATCCTCCTTCGTCTTCTTCTTCGAACGTTTTCTCTGCCTTCTCGATTGTCGGTAGACACGGTTTCTTAGCAAGTAATATTACTATTCCTGGGTAGAAGCGGTCATACAGTACGAGCTCTGCTTCTAGCGTTCTTTATTTCGTTTTTGTTTCTAGAAACCGCTTACTTTTCGCTTTTGTCCCAAACACGCGCTTACGGCATGAGGCCGCCGTGTCAACAAAATGGCGGGTCGCTTTCCCGCTGCGTTGAAATGTGCAGAATCGCTAAATTGCCCACTTTCTAGCTTTCTTTGTGCTTTTATCTGTGCCGTCCTCTTGTGATGTTCTACTAACCGCAATACAGCATTTCTCTTCACAAAATGGCTGTATCAAAAGTTCTTGTTAGTGGAAATAGTTGTGGAACTTTTGATACGAGAGCGTGTGAGATGTTGGTTGTAATTGAGTCGTTTCGATGACAGCAAGCCTTCGATGTCCTGGGATTCACGCAAGAGGAGAAGAACGATATCTACAAGATTACTGCTGCTGTCATGCATATGGGTGGCATGAAGTTCAAACAGAGGGGTCGTGAGGAACAGGCTGAGGCCGATGGTACCGAGGTATTTATCTTCTTTCATTTTCTATTCAAAAATATTTATCAAGGTTCATATATTTATTTATGAAAGTTCACATATTTGTCACAAAATTTATTTAAATTTATTTTATTATTTATTTACTATTTATTTTATTGGTTAATGTAGGAACATTACTGAGTTATTTGATACTGTTCGACCACTTTCTCTTGACAAATTAATTATAACTTCAATACTGTACAATATACAAAATATCTAAACCACTTCTTCATTCAACCCTGTCTATTTGCTAATTTCTTGAAAAAATGAATCTCTCCACCATCTGCCTTGAAAAAATGAATCTCTTCACCATCTTCCTTAAAAAAATGAATCTCTTCACCATCTTTCTTTAAAAATTGAATTTCTCTACCATCCTTCTTGAAAAAATGAATCCCTCCACCACATTTCTTTAAAAATTGAATCTCTCCACCATCTTCCTTGAAAAAATGAATCCCTCCACCACCTTTCTTTAAAAATTGAATCTCTTCACCACCTTCCTTGAAAAAATGAATCCCTCCACCACCTTTCTTTAAAAATTGAATCTCTCGCCCACCTTTCTTCAAAAATTGAATCTCTCCACCATCTATCCTGAAAAAAAATAAATCTCCCCAAGAAAAATCCACAATCACGTATGTAGTTTTCGAGACACCCCGTATACGCACTCGACAACAAAAATTGAACCGTATTACTTCTAAAAGAACCCGTTCCATGCTACAGGAAGGTGAACGTGTCGCTAAATTGCTTGGTTGCGACTGCGCCGATCTGTACAAGAACCTGTTGAAACCAAGGATCAAGGTCGGTAACGAGTTCGTCACCCAAGGTCGTAACAAGGATCAAGTGGCGTACTCCGTCGGTGCCATGTCGAAGGCCATGTTCGACAGGTTGTTCAAATGGCTGGTGAAAAAATGTAACGAGACCTTGGACACCAAACAGAAGAGACAACACTTTATTGGTGTACTAGATATTGCCGGTTTTGAGATCTTCGACGTAAGTTTCTTTCAAACTTTACACACATACGTACATTGTACGTTTTCACTCACTAACGTTGGGATTTCTTTTTTATATTGTTATTCTTGATATTGGTAGGTTCTATAAGTTGAATATTTTAAAAATTCAATACTTGTATAAAGTAACTTGTATAAAAATTCTGAAGATCCCAACGCAGTTAAAAAAACAAGAAAATCTATATTTTGAGAGTTTGACATTGACAACAAGTAACTGCAAGATAATTTTTAAAAATTAGTAACGTTAACCTTTTTAGTTAATTTTTAATATATATTTAATGGTAGATATCTGCATTACCGACAGGCGCACATGCCCTATTAATTTTATGCAATATAATATATTAGAATTCAAAAAATTCGTTAGGCTTTCATCGGTTAACTTCATACTTTATGTGACTGAGAAGTTTGAAGTTGATACGAGAAATCTGACCACTTGGCAGAGTCTGGCTATATACAGAGGACATCTACTGTTAACATCCCTGCCATTTTATATGAAAACTGTTAAGGTTAATTGTCCGATATAATATTAAATGTGTAACGTAGAGTATGTGGAACATTCCTACATCCATTTTAGAAATCATTCTAGGTCCTAGGTCTCCCTAGAACTGTAAGTTCTAGTTCTAGAACAAGAAGTCGTCCATAAGTCCAACCTAGACTCTTCCTTCCAGCTAAACTCTTTTCAAATTGAAAACCTTTTTCGCCATTTTCTAGGTTGCACATTTAATAGCAAGATTACTCGTTGTCCAACTCTCTACATTACACCTGACTCAGTTTCCGAGTCATAATTACAATATAAGACAGACCATTCGTTTTCAGCAACATACGACACTTGACACACACATAGACGCCCTAACAAGGAAACAAAACTTCTGTGTCGATCCTCTGTAGTTAAACCCTCGTATACTTATCTCTATTCGTTCTTCAGTATAACGGTTTCGAGCAACTTTGCATCAACTTCACCAACGAGAAACTGCAACAGTTCTTCAACCATCACATGTTTGTCCTCGAGCAAGAGGAATATAAGAAAGAGGGTATTGTCTGGCAGTTCATTGACTTTGGAATGGACTTGGCCGCTTGTATCGAACTGATCGAGAAGGTAGCCAAATGGCTCTTCCATTATTTCCCCATTGTCTTGTTTTGTCTAGGAAACTACCCTTGAAATTTTGTCTCAAGACCCTTGATGTCTTGACCCTAAACGTTTAGACCTCTTTGTTCGAATGTCGAGTCCGAATGTACTGTTCTTCGTTCTTCTCTGTTCTTTACCCTGTTTTTCCGAGCCTTCGTGCTCTGTTTTTCATAGTTCTTGCCCTTAGGGCAACCCTACGGATTTTTCCACTAGGAATGTACCCGGAATGATGTTCTCCTGTGGTTCCACACGTATTTTCTCAGAAATCTTCCCCGGCGTTTCCAGAATGCGCATGAATATTGGAAACGGGTTTCACCATGTTATAGTAAATGTTAAGCATGACCCTTGATGAACTCTTGATGGACTTCATAGGAAAAAGGTAACTCGATCTCCGTCTATTCAGAACAAAACAGTGGACTTCACGCTGTAGATTTGATGGTAGTTGATTAACCTGAATGTATGAACTGTCATACTGTTTTCAACTGTCCATCGAGGAACAGGACGGTGTGCCAGACAAGATTATTCATACTCGAAAAGTAGACTAATACCGAAGTTATAGTTGTCGAAACGTTGGACCAAGGCCAATAGTGATTAGACTTTGTCTTAGACTTTGAATAAATTGGCAAATCTTACAACTTTGTCCAACGCGTATAGTTTGCAAACACTACAAGAGTCCTTGTAGGTCCTGAGACTGTCTTTAATTTCTTGCATCGACTGGTCAATCGATTAACGGGTACCCATGATTGTGATCGGTAGGATAATACCTATTATACTGGAGTTTGAACATTATTTGTCCCAGTGGATGGAAATTTGATATCTCCAGTCTTAGATGTGACAAAAATGTGACTATATGAAGTTTTAATTTGTCAATTGACCAGTCGAAGCTGTGACCAGTAGTTGACACTAGAGATTCCCTAGAGTCCTCACCTAGACGGTAGAACTATGAAGCCGGTAGAGTAAAGTAGTCCGCAAGACTTTGTCACAGTGACGTAAAAGCATGCATGATTCTTGCTCGAACAGTTCAACAGCTTCGAGCAGTTGTGCATCAACTTCACCAATGAGAAGCTTCAACAGTTCTTCAATCACCACATGTTCGTCCTCGAACAAGAAGAATATACGAAGGAGGGCATTCAGTGGGAGTTCATAGACTTTGGCATGGATCTCCTCGCGTGTATTGAACTGATCGAGAAGGTACAAAATGACGATTGAATCGATCATGGCAAAGGACCAAAAGACCGATCCAGCCATAAAAATACGAAAGGAAACAGACACGAAAACGCAGCAGGATCTCTCAAAGGACCAGCCGGATCCTTACACGCATAAACCTAACGCTTAGTTACAGCAAACGCAATAGTGATCGTCCACTGTTTTTATTGGGTTGGGCAAATTTTCGTAATCGTTCTTTTTTATCCCTTACTTTTTTGTACTGTCCTGCAGATGTGTGATTTCGCGTTTCAGTGAACAGCAAGCAGTCGCTTAGGCATTCGATTTACGATTGATCTCACCTGATCTCCGTAACATAGTCGTTTCATCATGTTCATAACCTACCCTCCTTGTTATTGGACAAGTACCTAGGTGGTTTTGGACACCTTGGTAAAATTGGTAACATTTTAGAAGTACATTTTTATTCCAACAATGTGAAATATTTTTGATCGCATACTCACTCCTATGAACAATCGAACACATCATGCTGTTACGAACATAGACTTTTTGTTTTAGTTACTATGTTCGATTATAGTTAAATTTATTGGAATTCGTACGATTGGATTTTCTGGATGATCTGTTTTTAAGTGTTGGCCTATGAACATTAGGTACTTTAGACGAATTTCCAGAAATTTCATAATTTGATTGAAATTTTGCAGATAGCTTTTTTGATGGGAAGATTTATGAGAAGGATTTTTTCTAATTCGAACAAAAAATTAAAAATTTTATTCCAACTAAAATTTTATTTATTTTGCAGTGATGTTTCCTTCTTTATCGACGTAACTAATTTTAAATATTTTTTAGGTTGCTATATAATTTAGTTAATTTTATTGATTTGTATTAATACGGGGTAGATACAGTTGTATTGAGGGAGGCGTAGTTAAAATAAAATCAAATTTAAGGTATATAAGTTGGTTTATATTCGAGTATACTATACTAAGGGTTATTAAGAAGAAAACAAACATTAAATATACTGAAAATACTGTATTATTTCATTTGTTACTTTGTTCAACAAATTTTATTGCATTTTGCTACTGAAACCGATCAATAATACCAAAAATATTTAGAATATTGTAACAGTATTCCATGTTGCATCGATAAAGTAGAGAACGACATTAACAGACATTTTTGTCGAACTTACAAATATTCTTTTTGCAAATATCTTCACAATAAAATAGAGCTATTTACAAAATTTCAGCTGAATCAGATTTTGGGAAGTTTCCAAACAGTTTAGTACAAAATGTTTGTGGGCAATTTTTGAAACTTTTTAGAGCTTAGTATCATATTTTGTATAGAAACATAATTAGCCGAGGTTTAAATATTTTTTAAAGTAAAAATAGATCAAGAACAGAATTATTTAAGAAATAGGTGACTCTGACAAAGTCTAAATATCAAGTTTAATTATAATTATTATGATTATTCTATAATTTCCAATTACAAATTTTTCTTGTAGTGCGGTAATTTTTGCAAATTTTTTATGGATTGCAGTAATACTTGCAAACATTTCTATATATTGCAGTAATATTCGCAAACATTTCTGTACATTGCAGTAACATTTGTAAGCATTTCTGTATATTGCAGTAATATTAGCAAACATTTCTATATATTACAGTAATATTTGCAAACATTTCTGTATATTGCAGTAATATTTGCAAACATTTCTGTATATTGCAGTAATATTTGCAAACATTTCTGTATATTGCAGTAATATTTGCAAACATTTCTGTACATTGCAGTAACATTTGTAAGCATTTCTGTATATTGCAGTAATATTTGCAAACATTTCTATATATTACAGTAATATTTGCAAACATTTCTGTATATTGCAGTAATATTTGCAAACATTTCTATACATTGCAGTAATATTTGCAAACATTTCTGTATATTGCAGTAATATTTGCAAACATTTCCATATATTGCAATAATATTTATAGACATCTACATATAATTCCAAATTAGCATAATGAACAACTATAAGTAACTTCTATATCAAACAAATTAAAGTTAATTTTGAGAAAGTATCAAAGAATATTTGCAAAAAAGTAACAGCGCGAATTTCATCGCGTTATATCGCCTTGGCTAATTATCCAAGAAAACAAAAGAAAAGAAAGAACAAAGAAAACAGATCACACCGAAGCAAACGAATTTGACTTACTTATCGTTCTTTTCCCTTCTGTTTTTTTCTGTCCCCCCACCCCCTGTATCTGTCTCTCGGTCCTATCTCATTCGCCACGCTGTCACCCGCGTTGTGCTGTGACCGCAACAGTACAACGGCTTTGAACAGCTCTGCATCAACTTCACCAACGAGAAACTGCAACAATTCTTCAATCACCACATGTTCGTACTCGAACAAGAAGAGTACAAGAAGGAGGGCATCGATTGGGAGTTCATTGACTTCGGCATGGACTTGGCCGCTTGTATCGAACTGATCGAGAAGGTATTACAGTTTTTACAGAGAGACAACGAAACGAACGAACGTTGAAGAAACCAGCTACGATCTGGATCGATGGAAAAGAGTCTGGCTTTTCACCGAAACAAAAAGGGATCAGAACCTCTTCGATTGGTTGTCGGTGTTACGTAGATCACATATCGTTTTTTTTTTTATTCTGCTAGTCGACGATTGAACGCTTCATCTCCACGGTTTCGCTGCGCGCGTCTGACGAGACGGCGCGTGGCTGCCAATTTGTCGGACGCGTGCGTTTTCATTGTGTTGTTCGTCCTTGGAGAAAAGGTACTCGGTACATGTACCTATGTCTTCTTTCGTCACCTTGCTTAATTTTTTTCTGCCCTTAACGGCACCAGTGGCGTGCCTCTTACGACACCCTTCTGTTGACTCATTAAAAATCGCATAAAGCGAATGAGAACCCTCTTGCAACTCACTTTTGGACAATGTTCCTTGACTTCGACGACGATTGACAAATCCAAAATTGGAGATTTACCATTTTACTTTACGTTTACGGAATTTGACTATTATTGCGGCGTCTTGTTATATTGCCGAGAATTGGGAGCTTTCGGAAATTGGCGATATAGGGAGAGGGACTTTGGTACGAACTTAATTTGGAAGTTTAAGAGACTGTTAATTTAAAATTCTTTATTTGGGAGTTTTTTAATTTTCAATTTTTAATTTTTTGGGATTCTAAATTTTTTAATTTCTAAAGTTTTTAGATTTCAAGTTCTTAGATTTGTGGTCTTTTAGTTTCTAGATTTGTAGATTGCTAGATACATTTCTAAATTTAGAAATTGACAAAATTTGAAATTAAGAAACTTGTAAAATTGGAAAATTGGGAATGGTAAAATTGCAAATTAGAAAACCAAAAAATTGGAAAATTAGAAAACTAAAAATTTAGAGTCAGAAAATTAAAAGTGAGAATATTGGAAAATAGGTAAACTTGATATTTATAAATTTCCAGAATAAAACTAGTGATATTCGTACAATTCGCAAAGTAGAATCCGGCCATATAACAAGAGTCGCATACCCTAATTAACCCCCCGACTTACAATCTCTATTTTCAATATTCAACTTCGTAACTAAGAAGTTGACTATTGCAGAAAAACAATGAAAACTCCATATCTTGCAATATTGCAAGATTCCTCTTGTTATATTGCAAGAAAATTTAACTCGAAGTCAAAGTGTATCGAAATCATATACTACGAATACATTTTAACTTCGTTAATATAATAATTATCTACTATATTAATCTTTTATTTCATACTTGTGAATGTTTTTCCCTTCCGTATCTCTTTATGTTGCTTCGAAATTTTCTTTATTTTTTTCTCGTTAACCCTTCGGTTACCATTCAGTGAAGTAATATTTATTTAAAATGAAATTGTCATTAGATAAATAAGTGACTATAATTGTTCAACTTAATTCATTTATATTTCATGATATAATAGACTCTCGGTATATTGCCATTTTCATACGTGGATTTTTATACGTAATAACGATATTGTTTAGTAATAATGATGAATAGTGATTCATGGAGACTAATACTGTATCAAAAATCAAAATTTGTAGTCTTCAAACTTGAGAATTTAGAAATTTTTATATTTTACTTTATAAAGCACATTTATTACAGAAAAAATGCAATGGTAATTTTAGTATCACAATTATAAACGAAAAATTTCTCCTTGCTAATCAATTTTAATTACAATAACTATTATATTTATTTAATTATTTATTATTCTATTTACATTATATTTTGAGTTAAATATTTTTTAAACAAGGGTTAATGAATTACTTTCAAAGTTTAATAATAATAATAACAATAATAGTAATAATGTTGACAATAACAATAATAACAATGACGATAATAATGATAATGATAATTCGAAGCAAACTAACGAGAAAGTCCCAAAAAAAAAAAAAAAATAACGTTTGTCCGCCATTTTCCCTGTGTTTCGTTCTCCCCGAGAAAAAGATACAAGGACGAAAGCCCCATCGCGAAAACCGAAAGCAGCATTAATGACGGCTGTCACCTTTGTTTTCTGTTTCGTTGCTTTCCCCTTCCTTGGTCTCGAGCAGTTCAACAGCTTCGAGCAGCTGTGCATCAACTTCACCAATGAAAAGCTTCAACAGTTCTTCAATCACCACATGTTCATTCTCGAGCAAGAAGAATACAAACGCGAAGGAATCGAGTGGACATTCATTGACTTTGGCATGGATCTTCAACAAACGATTGATCTGATCGAAAAGGTATTATTACGTCGCGGCATGATAGAACTCCTGGATGAACCAGGTCGACGGCTTTCTACATGAGAGAACAAAATGGCGGCCGGAGCCAACGATCAAGGATCAGCATGCAATCGACTGCTCTCTACTTCATTAATTTATCGTATAGTTTAACTAATTCGTTTAGCAGGTTCCATATTCGTTATTTTCCTTTATTCCTATTTTTCCCATTATTTCTTTTTTTTTGGAGCATTTTCATGAAACACTCTGATCTGCTCCTTGATCTGCTCTTGGATATTTATTCATGATGTATTTACGAAGTGCAATCATGTAATTTACATGAACATTGTCGTGAAACTTTTACATGATTTGTACTTTGTTGATATACTGTGGATACGTAAACGTCCATGGTCATTGCAATATATTTAGATGATTGCATTCAATGTTGCATGCAACTGGAGTAATTTTTATGATTAATCATTCTTGGTTGGTAATTGCACTTTAATTAATGCAATTGCTGATTTAATTGGTTAATTGGTGTTTTTAGTAATTTGGTTCAGTTGTTGAAAGTTTAGAAATTTTTTAATTAAAATATTAGACATTTGGGGATTTCGAAATTTGAAAATTTAGAGGTTTGGAAATTTGGGAAACTTGGAAAATTTTACTACTTGAGAACTTTAGAAATTTGATCATTTAAAAATGTAATATTTTGGAAAATTTCACTGTTTGAAGACTTGACTTTAGCTATTCGATAATTTGGGGAGTTAGAGTTTTAAAAATCTGAGAATTTGATAACTTGAATTATTTACTTGAAACTTTAAAAATTTGTCAAATGTAAAAATTAAAAAATTGGAGAGCATGTAAGCTGAGAATTGTTAAAACTGACCAAATCTTAGAATTTACAAATTGAACAATTTTTAAACATTAAACGTTACAAAATTTTTAAGTCTTACAATTTCAAAGTTTCAACAAAAAACTATAAAACACCATAAAAAAAATACAAGTTTTCTTAAATTATCACTAAAGACAAAAATTTCCAAAAATCCTTATAATAATTGTATTTTAAAAAATTTCCACAAATCTTTAAAATATTGTAAGAAGACCAAACAAAATGGCGAGCAGACCAAATCTCAACTTCCCTTCTCCTCGTCCCATCTGCATGTAAATCACAAACACGTTATCCAACATTCCAAACGGCTTCGCACTTCAATATTCGATCGCGAATTACTATAATAATTATGGATTTTAGCGTAAACTCGCAGTCAGCTCTGAAACGAGTACAGAAGGTAAAAGGCGATCGATGTTATCGATCGAGAACAGCAAGCAGCCAACTGTTAACCAGACATTTCACGCTTGCAAATTTGCCTTGTTTTGTGTGTTGCTCCAGCATGTTCGTGTGTGTTCGTGTTTGTACATTTTTGTCGGTGAGTAAAGAAGAAAATTGTGGTACGAAGTTCTTGAAAGATGGTCGGCCATTTTCTTGATGTAAATGTTCTCACAATAAAGAGGTTCTCAAACGGTATTATTAAAATAAAGAACATTGAATCGTTAGAAAAATTATTTGTTGTAATATTGTTTTTATTTGTGATATTGCTGTAGTTTATTAAAATGTAAAATATTGTTAGCTGAGCATTAATTTCGATGATAGAATGAATTTTTAGTGAAAGATTTAAATTTAGTGAAAGATTTACGTGTAGAACTTTTTTAGGTACTGATACAAAGATAATGATTACGTAAATAACATAAAATACTTGTTATACAAACTATTAACACTGTAATTTGTTAACAATTTGAGAACCTCATGCATAACAAAATTTTTCAATTACAGTCTTTCAAGCAATTTCTATCACCACGTATTTTAAATATTTTTTGTTATGAACCATTGTATTTTTTTTAGACAATTGCAATGGTATTTTTTAAGTAATTGGAAGGTGATTTCAATAATTATCTTTCCTTGTGAAATAATTGAAAAGATAATATCGAGAGTAGCGTTTCGTTGTAACCAGGGTTATATCTATGTCGTCGGACACCCAGTTGCAGAAACAATAATAATTTTTATTGATGTTACTTACTATATAATTACTATTTTTAAATGAAAATTTAAGCTTCTCAAAAAATTTCTAAACTAAAACTTAGAATTTTAGGAAATTTAGAAATTTGAAGATTTGGAAAATTTGAGAATTTGACGTAGAAACTTGAATTTAAGAAATTTAGAAATTTGAAGATTTGGAAAATTTGAGAAATTGACGTAGAAACTTGAATTCAAAAAAACTGAAAATATTGAAATTAAAAATTTGATGGTACAAATACAAAATTTGTTAGTACAAAAAATATGAAAATATGAAAATTTGAACGTCAAATCAAGTTAGCACAAAATGCTGCTCTCGAAAACAAAATTACAAACATCAGAGCAAACTTTGATATCATTCTTTGTTCTCCTTTAGCCTATGGGTATCTTGTCCATCCTTGAAGAAGAATCTATGTTCCCGAAAGCCACTGACAAGACTTTCGAGGAGAAGTTGAACAACAACCATCTTGGAAAGAGTCCTAACTACTTGAAGCCCAAACCACCTAAACCCGGTCAACAACCCGCTCACTTCGCTATTGGCCATTATGCCGGAAACGTATGTATTCAACTTTTCCTTATCAACATAACTTTAGTCTATCAATCACTAATCTAAACATGTTGAGTCATATTTATTATCACAAACATACTTATTTTTATTCTTTATACAATACAATTCTCTATACAATATTAAAACCGGGTCCCACAAATTTTTAGTCCGTTCCTGAAAGTTCTAAGCAATGAATACACATCCCGAGTAATTTCTGATTTCAACTCAAGTTTGTTGCAAATTTTGGTACATTTGACTTTAGATATAGGGGGGCTGAAACTAACCCTCAAGATGGGGATGATAAATCAGATTGAATATCTTTTTAAAAATATTTAAAAATTCATTTGCATATGAATATTCCTTAGAAAGTATATCATTTCTGTTCCATTCATAGCTCCATAAGTTTCCAAGATATCCATGCAGCCAAGCATCATCTTGGAAACTTATTATTGAAATAACTAATATTATTATACCCATTAACATAAATATCGACACCCATACAAGTCGAATAACCCCTTAACCTTCACAAAAACTACAATTTCATAAAAACGACGATTTCTCACACAAATTTCTCACAAAATTATATCACACAAAATGGCTACTAAATACTACGTGCATATCTGGAACAGGTACCATATAACATCACCGGTTGGCTAGAGAAGAACAAGGACCCGCTGAACGACACCGTTGTAGATCAGTTCAAGAAATCCAGTAACAAACTGCTGGTGGAGATCTTTGCTGACCATCCAGGACAGTCCGGTGATGCTGGCGGTGGCGGTGGTGGCAAGGGTGGACGTGGTAAGAAGGGAGGTGGTTTCTCCACGGTATCATCCTCCTACAGGGAACAGTTGAACAACTTGATGACCACATTGAGAGCCACCCAACCCCACTTCGTCCGTTGTATCATCCCCAACGAGATGAAGCAAGCGGGTGTTATCGATTCCCACCTTGTCATGCACCAGCTCACCTGTAACGGTGTACTTGAAGGCATCCGTATCTGTCGTAAAGGATTCCCCAACAGAATGGTGTACCCCGACTTCAAACTACGGTAAGAAATCTTCAGGAATATGGTTCTTAAGAATCATCTTTCATTTCGAAGAGAAACATGTAGGTGGTGAGAACCGCAGTTGTCTCTCGTTATATTGCCGGACAGAGTTATAACACTAGAAAACTGATGTTGAAATTGGCAATATATTGAGTCTTGATATATTGGCAATATTGAATTAATTTACAACCTCGCCTTGATAAAAATTTGTATACCTTCAAATTTTTAACATTAGAAATATTTTGAATCTGAAAATTTTTGCTTAGAAGATTTAAAAAATTTAAGAACTTGTAAATTTGCGAATCTCTAAATTTTTAAACCTGAAGAACTACTAGTTACTTCATTTCGAATTAAATTTCAAAACAAAATATCTGAACAAAGTTATCAAGGTTATAACATCAGTAACGCGTCGGAAGCTTATGGCAATATAACGAGAGTCTATCACACAATTAAACAATCAATTAGGACCGCCCGAGCACAAGAACCGTACCGAATCACAAAATGACTTATTTTTATATTGTGATCGTGCAGTTACATGATCTTAGCGCCGGCTGCCATGGCTAATGAGGCAGACCCAAAGAAGGCCGCTCAAAAATGTTTCGATGAAGTCGGCCTTGATCCGGACATGTACAGGATTGGTCACACTAAGGCTAGTTTCTCCCCCGAAAAATCTGGATTTGAACACTTTTGCATTTTGGTTCCCATATTTTGTCCATCGTAGAATTGTCTTCTCGTCCGAAATATTTTTATTGTGCCCTGCCCAATCTATCCTGAAATCGCTCTTACGTCGATAAAATCGTTTTGCAAGATTTTACTTGATTTTTGAGGTTATGGCAAACTTACATGTTAGACTGCGACGCCATCTGGCGGTTCAGCTGACGGAATCTAAAATGACGGTCTAAGATGACGCCATCTTAGATAGAACTGAAATCTTGAGACGTTATGATTTTTGATAAATTTTCTTGTTTTTCATTTGGTTATTTATTTTTTTGTTAAATGTCGAACGTTTACGGAGTCTTTTCAGGATTTTGAAACCTCGTTTAACCTTTTGGTTCCCGTTTGTCCACATGTATTATAAATATGTACATTGAAACTTGAGAACTAGCTGAAGGGTTACCCCAACTAGGATGTACTATTTTTGGTCCCTGTATTTTCATAGTTATGCATGTCCCGTTATTCGAAGGCCCTCTGAATTGTCCCCTGAATTGCCCCCTGAATTGCCCCCCGAATTGCCCCCTGAATTGTCCCCTGAATTGCCCCCTTAGAAATTGTACAAGCTCGTAGGTAATGTGAGTACCCCCGTAAATAAGTAGACTTTGTGTGCCCCCTTTGAAAACCAACTGTACCATAAGTATGAAAAAGCGGAAGCAGAAAAGTGACCGGAAGAAGCCCCCGAAAGTGCCCAACCTTTATCTTTTTCATCAATCGACACAAACACATTCGAGAAAATATCCGATCATGATCATTTTGTGGTGACCCTTGTACTAATAGCGTCCGATCACCTGTTTTTCCGTTGTGCCCCCCAAAACCTTTAGGTACAAGATCCTGGCGCCACAGGCGGTGGAGCAGGTGGGTTCTGATCCGAAGAAGGCCGCAGCGGCTATATTGGAAGCGTCTGGTCTCGATCCCGACCAATATCGTCTTGGACACACCAAGGCACGTTTTCATTCGCGCACGCGGACTCCTCGTTGGCGAGGACCTCGTTGATTATGTTCACAGCGAGCTTTTGGAAGTTTGTCGATTGGTTGAATTACTGGTCGAGTGGTCGGTGGCTAGGGAATATTGAACCGAGCTGTGTAATTCGAAACTTTGAGGTCACTAGATTTGGTGATCTTCGTGGGTTCTGAAGAAACACTTTTTCGAACAGAATGTTCGTTGCAAAGTTTAATAATTTGAAACTCAATTTAAAAATCTAAAGTCCCTAGATTGAAAATCTAAAGTCCCCAAATCCCATTACGTTGATAATTCCAATGTTATGAAATGACGAAGTTTAAAGATTCTAAAGAAAAATTTGAAACTTTCAAAATTATTTGAAACATAGGAAGTTTTGAAGGTTTTGCACTCTTAAAGTCACTAGAACCTATAGTACCTAATTTCCTACGTACTAATATTTCTAGTTCTTCACGTTTTTATATTAAATAGTTCAGAAGTCCCTACATTGTGAAATTCGAAAAAGTTCCCAGATTGCAAGATTCTAAAATTACTAGATTCAATGAACTCTAGATTCTAAAGTCCCTAGATTGTAAGGTTCTAAAATCACTAGATTCCAAGAACTCTAGGTTATAAAGTCCCTACACTGCAAGCTTCTAAGATCAGTAGGTTCCAAAAACTCTAGACTCCAAAGTCCCTAGGTTCCAAAGTTCCAAATCAGTTTTCAAAATCATATTTCAAATTCCCTAGATTCTAAAATTTTGAAACTCCTAAATTTCTAGGTTACAGATTATTTAGGTATTAGAGTTTTAAAATTCTAAATTTTTAAGATTCAATATTCTAAAATTTCCTAGTTCCTAATTTCAAAAATTTCAAAATCTTAATATTCATGAAATTCTGAAATCCCTATATCTTCCTACACTAAAATTTTGAAATCCCTATATCTTCATATCCCTACATCATAAAATCCCTATATTCTGCTATTTCAAAATTCTGAAATTCTTATATCTTCATATTCCTATATCATAAAATCCCTATATTCTCCTATTCCAAAATTTAGAAATCCCTATATCCTCCTATTCCAAAATCCTAAAATCCCTATAATCTCATATTCTAAAATCCAAAAATCTTAAGATCCCTATACCTTCATATCCTAAAATTTAAAAATCTCCAAATCCTCAAATCTCCAAATTTCCAAATCCCAAAATTCCCAAATCTCCAAATCCTTAAATCCTCAAATCCTCAAATCCTTAAATCCCCAAATTTCTAAATCCCCAAATCCCTAAATCCCCAAATCCCCAAATCTCTAAATCCCCAAATCCATAAATCCCCAAATCCCCAAATCCCTAAATCCCTAAATCCCCAAATCCCCAAATCCCCAAATCTCCAAAATCCCAAAATCCCAAAATCCCCAACTCCTAAAATCTCAAAATCCCCATACCTTCATCTCTCAAAACCCCAAACCCCCAAAATTCCCTATAACTCAGAACCCAACAGTTCAACAATTCTAAATCTGCAACAAAATTTACGCAGTTTCGTCAGTTCAAATTTCAACAGCCTCGAAATTTTCCACGAAACAGTAATTTGAATAATCGACGTCGCCTCGCATAAATATGTCTCGCAAACGCAAACGTGCCTAACCAACAAATGTTACAGGGCTCCTTATGACCGAGTCAAATCAACATCGCCTAATTTCCCCACACATGTCACTCGATTTAGAACGTGGTATTTCTACTAACAACGATTCGTCGAAGAAACTAGACTGTCAGACGATCGTTTCATACATATACGTATACATGTACCTACTGTGTGTCTCTGACAAATTGATATGCGAATCAATAGGATGCATATTTATATATGCCTTCTTGTCAGACGCGCGCAGCATAATAGTCGGACTTTAAATTCTGTCACGAAGAGAAAGCTGTTAGTCATTTCTTTTAACAGTGAACAACTTTTTACTGATTTTGAAGCTAATTTTTGTTCTCATGTTTAAATATCAAATATTTCTTTTTTACTAATTTATATGAAATATTTATTCTTGAATAAGATATATAAAATACGGATTCTTGAATTATTTATACTAAATACATATTCTTGAATTATTTATATAAAGTACCTCTTCTTCTATAATTTCTATAAAGTACATAACTTACATAAGTACATGAAGTTCTTGAATAATTCATATAAAATACCTATTCTTGTATGATTTATGCAACATACGATTTTTTAATAATTTATACTTGAAGTACTTATTTCTGAACGGTTCACACTTGAAATAAAATCGATTTATGTTCCTCTTTCTTCAATTTAAAATTTTATAAATAATTTTATAAGATGACAGAATTTATTGACTGACCACATTACCATCGCTAGAAATCACTAGATTCCCGGAGATCGAACACCAGAATGATCTCCCAACTCTTAGCAATACTATAACAATAGTTATAGCCAACTATAACAATTAGACGAATACATTAACCAAAAGCGTGATCATTTCTGTCTGTTTTGCGAACCCCAACCATAAAACCAACGCAGATACAAAATTCTGTGCGCCAATGCCATCAAAGAACCTTGCGAACCAGTCAAGGCGACCCAGCTGATCCTGGATGCGATCAATCTGGAACCAGACCAATACCGTATGGGTCATACCAAGGTATTAGACACCTTTGGTTTACCACGTAAAAGTAACACCGATACTATGCTTTCATTTATCAACATCCTTTAATCTTTTCTCTTTTTTTCACACGTAGCATTCAAACTCTTTAAATATTTTCTAAAATTAATTTTTGGTATATAATAAAATTTAGATTTGGTATATATACAAATTTAGAAGTAGATTCAATGGAAGTGGAGTAAATTTTTGTAGAGATTTATTCTGTATTTTTTAAAGATTATTGAACTTTCAGTGCTGTAGTTAGTGTTGGGCGAAGAGGGCGCTTGAGGAGCACGTTTAGGACCTCAAGTTTAAATTCCACATTTAGGGTTTATGGCCTAAGATTAGGCTTATTTGGAGATCATTTGATCCTCAAATTATTGGAAGTTCATTTGGGAATTGGTTAGGTCAGAATTTGTTGTTGTTAGTTCTAGTTTTTTTAGGTTATGTTTACTAGCTGTACTTGGGTTTGGACAATGAGAGATTGAAAAATATGGGATGTTTGGATTAGTTTATTATTTTCAATTATGTAGTTATAGATTATATTTGAGCTACTTTACATTTTAATTTGTATAAGATTAGTTTAACAATGCAATAGATTCATTTCTGATTTAAATTAATTTAACAAATAACAATAACGTCGAAATTACATTTGGGTTAGATTTTGTGTAAAATATACTTCATGACGTCATACCTTACATATAAATTTATTGTACATCTAATATAAATTTCCTTGGGCCCCAAAAACTCTATCGCTAGCCCTGAAACTATGAAAAGAAGCATTCTACTATTTTATTTTTATATTTTATATTTTATTTAAATTTCCGTGTATATCTCTTGCCGTGAATGCTAAGTTTAAAAAAGGTTAAAGGTTAAAGTATCACAATTCAGCGCCTAACCTCTCTTAACACAATCGCCAAAATTAAAAACACTTTCTTCTAGCCTATACACGGTAATTTCTGCTTCGCTTATTAATGTTACAGATTAATTAACGCATCTTTGCTCCTTGACGTCTCGTCACTTGCTTGCATGGTAACTTGTGCACCTGTAAAGCTGTCCTCAGGGATTTATTACACTTTGATTATCTCGATTAAATAGTATTCGATGTATTCGGATATGGGTTAGCCATTTTTTGGATTATGGAGTGGTTATAGAAATCATTGAATTGAATTTGTTAAAAAATTGTAATGAATAGTGGTTTTATTTTTGGTGTAGGTTATTCTGGTGGTATTTTGCTAGTTTTATTATTTGCATTTTCAAGTTTATTTATAGTTTTTAGTTTTTTAGATTCAGCTTCATGTTATGTGTTTTCAAGTTTATATACTATTTTGTTTATATATTTTCAAGTTTATATATTTCTCAGTTTTTGTATTATTTTCAAGTTTATTCCATAAATTTTCAAGTTTATATATTTCTCAGTTTTTGTATTATTTTCAAGTTGATTCCATAAATTTTCAAGTTTATATATTTCTCAGTTTTTGTATTATTTTCAAGTTGATTCCATAAATTTTCAAGTTTATATATTTCTCAGTTTTTGTATTATTTTCAAGTTTATTCCATAAATTTTCAAGTTTATATATTTCTCAGTTTTTGTATTATTTTCAAGTTGATTCCATAAATTTTCAAGTTTATATATTTCTCAGTTTTTGTATTATTTTCAAGTTTATTACATAAATTTTCAAGTTTACTACATATATTTTCACTTAACTAAACTATTCGTCAGTTTTTATCAAATACACAAGTTAAATTTACACATGATAAGTAAAATATACTTGTACAAATTTCATGAAACACTTTTCATAAAAAACTTACAAGGAACAGTTACTACAAAATGGCGGACTAAGTCAATTCGCGCATCAAACATGGCGGCCATAGAGACCAAAGTGTTGACACCTGTTAATATCTTAGGTTATGAAGAAAAATCAACATAGAATTCTTTTCTCCTTCAAAAATACTTGATTTTAATAAATAATGATGGTTTATAATATAGTCATTTCATGTTCAATAATGACTGTATTATACACTACAATTATTTATTAAAATATTTTTGAAGAATAAGAAAATTCAACACAGAATTTCTTTCTCCTTCAATAATACTTGATTTTAATAAATAATGATGGTTTATAATATAGTCATTTAATGTTCAATAATGACTGTATTATACACTACAATTATTTATTAAAATATTTTTGAAGAATAAGAAAATTCAACACAGAATTTTTTTCTCCTTCAAAAATACTTGATTTTAATAAATAATTATGGTTTATAATATAGTCATTTCATGTTCAATGATGACTGTACTATAAGCTACAATTATTTATTAAAATATTTTTGAAGAATAAGAAACTTTTGTGCAAAAAATTCTTCATAAGCTAAAAACCACTGTAAAAATCTAATCAGTGAAATATACACAATCAATGATGAAAAGTAGATAATCAATGAAGAAATGCAAATAATAAGTAATCAAATGTAGATAATCAGTGAAGAAATATAGATAATCAATCATAAAACATCCACAATTCCATAAAATGGCATCTAAACAAAATAATTCTTCCAATAACCCATCTATCCGAATAGAAGTTGTTATAAACATCATATAAAGTTTAAAAAGGCCTTGCAAACTAAAATGAAGAATACCATTACTTTCTTGCAAGAAAATCAAATTGCAGAAAAATAAAAAAAGTACTAATTTGAAAGAAAAAAAAATTCGTAACCAGAGATAATCAGAGTCCAAGGTAAAACATCGAATAGATATATTGATCGAAATTTCTTCGATTCCCACTTAAAAAACAACAGGTATTCTTCCGTGCCGGAGTCCTGGGTCAGATGGAAGAGTTCCGTGATGAACGATTGAGCAAGATCGTGTCTTGGATGCAAGCCTACATCAGAGGTTACTTGGCCAGAAAAGATTACAAGAAACTACAAGAGCAACGTTTGGCCCTGGTGGTCGTACAGAGAAACTTGAGGAAATACTTGCAACTTCGCACATGGCAATGGTGGAAACTGTGGCAGAAAGTCAAGCCCCTCCTCAACGTCACTCGTATCGAGGACGAGCTTGCCGTAAGTGTTTCAATGATGCAGTTTTATTTTTTATGTATGAAACAGGGTGGTTTCAAAGGTTGGAACATGGAAGGAGAGTAGGTAGGGAATTATTTGAGTTTTTTGAGCTTTTATGTTGGTAAGCTTTAGGGCCACTTAGGGTTCTGTAGTTCTGTAGTTATCTAGTTCGCAAGTTTTTTAGCTTTTTTATTTTCTGCCTAGTTAGTTTTTTAGTTTTTTAATTTTCTACCTTTCTAGTTTTCTACTTTATTAATTTTCTACATTTCTAGTTTTCTACTTTTTTAATTTTCTACATTTCTAGTTTTTTACTTTTCTAGTTTTCTACATTTCTAGTTTTCTATTTTTCTAGTTTTCTACTTTTCTAGTTTTCTATATTTCTAGCTTTCTATTCTTCCAGTTTTCTAGTTTTTTTAGTTTTCTAGTTTTCTAGTTTTCTAGTTTTCTAGTTTTCTAGTTTTCTAGTTTTCTAGATTTCTAGTTTTCTAGTTTTCTGAATTTCAAGTTTTCTAGACTCTAGTTTTCTAGTTTTCTAGTTTTCTAGTTTTCTAGTTTTCTAGTTTTCTAGTTTTCTAGTTTTCTAGTTTTCTAGTTTTCTAGTTTTTTAGTTTTCTAGTTTTCTAGTTTTCTAGTTTTTCAATTGCCTAGTTTTCTAGTTTTCTAGCTTTCAAGTTTTCTAGTTTCCTAGTTTTCTGAATTTCTAGTTTTCTAGTTTTCTAGTTTTTAGTTTTCTAGTTTTCTAGTTTTCTAGCTTTCTAATTTTCTAATTTTCTAACTTTCAGTTTTCAAATTCTTAAATTCTCAAATTTCCAAATTTCAAATTTTCAGCTTACAAATTTTTAAATTCTCAAATTTTAAAATTATAAAGTTTGAAAATTTGATAATGTACAACTTGAAAATTTGGGAATTTGAGAGTTTGGATATTTCAAATATTTGGAACTTGGAATTTTAGAAAGTAACAAACTTTTGAATTAGAAAATTTGGAAATACCAAAATTTCACTTTGTAGGAATTTAAACACTTGAAAAGCTGTAAATTTAGAAGTGTAGAAAATTTTGGGAATGTGAACTTGAAAATGGATAATTTTGAAAACTCAGAAACTTGATAACTTAAGAATTCAAGAATTTTGCGATCTAGAAATTTTGAAAGCTAGAAATCTAGAAATCTAGAAATCTAGCAACTTTGAAATCTAGAAATTTAGAAATCTAGAAATCTAGAAATCTAGAAATCTAGAAATCTAGAAATCTAGAAATCTAGAAATCTAGAAATCTAGAAATCTAGAAATCTAGAAATCTAGAAATCTAGAAATCTAAAAATCTAAAAACCTAGGAATCTAAAAATCTAGAAATTAAAAAATTTAAATATTTGAAAATTTGAAAAGTTTTAAAAATTATAAAATTGACAAAACCTTTCAATCTCCAATTTTTGATCCACCCAAATAAATATACCCACATAATTTACATTTACACACAATTACATACCAAACAAAATTTCTTTATTTTCATCTCTTCTTAATTACACTTCACACTACAATATTATTTGTTCCCACACCGGTACAAAAGCCGACATTCGTACTCGAAAAAGCAAATAAACAATCGTTTCGAGAAAATCGTTACGGTACTATCCTTAACCAGTTGATTAAATACACTGGTCGACGAACACAGATAATTTCCAGATAATTTACGAGAAGCAAAACATGGCGGCCAGATTTCGTGGTAAAATTTATTTCTCCGTACACCATCGCTAGGGATCTTTTCGATCTCCAAACGCATCTGTTTCTGACACCTCGTTTATTTTCTCAGCCTCGCCATTACCTTTTTTTTCACTTCCCGTTGCAAAAGGCAAAAATTTTGCTATTTCACGTTTTAAAATAACTCTTGCATAATTACTAATAATAGTTCGGGTTAAAAAGTTCCGTATTTCTGGTTTTACACTTCCTACATTCCTAATTTCTCTTTGGAACGTGTAATTCTTGTAACTCAACTTCGAGTCTGTTAATTTAAGAAAATTGTACATTAAATTATTTGCAAAATTTCAATGTTTATAGTTTTTAGGTATTTCAGGTTAAATTATTTGCAAATTTTTAGTGGTTGTAATTTTTAGATATTTTAGGTTAAATTATTTGAAAATTTTTAATGTTTATTGTTTTCGAATATTTTATGTTAAATTATTTGCAAAATTTCAATGTTTGTAGATTCCAAATATTTTATGTTAAATTATTTGCAAATTTTTAGTGTTTATAGTTTTCAAGTATTTTAGATTAAATTATTTGCAAATTTTTAATGTTTATTGTTTTCAAATATTTTACAGTAAATTATTTGCAAATTTTCAATGTTTATAGTTTTCAAATATTTTACAGTAAATTATTTGCAAATTTTTAATGTCCACAATTTTCAAATATTATACATTTCAATATTTGCCAATTTTCAATGTTTGTAATTTTCAAATATTGCACACTAAATTATTCGCCAATTTTCAAATATTCTACATCAAATTATTGGCAAATTTTCAATGTCCACAATTTTCAAATATTCTACATCAAATTAATGTCAAATTTTCAGTGTCCATAATTTTCAAATATTTTACACTAAATTATTTGCAAATTTTAAACGTCTATAATTTTCAAATATTCTACATTAAATTATTTGCAAATTTTAAACGTCTACAATTTTCAAATGTTTTACATTAAATTCTTTGCAAATATTCATTGTTTACAATGTTCAAATATTTTACATTAAATTATTTGTACATTTTCAATGTCTATAACATTCAAATATTCTACATCAAATTATTTGTACATGTTCAACGTTTACTTGTTTCATGACTCTTTTAAGTTTACACAATAACGTCTATTTTTTTCAAGATTCTTTTAAGTTTACACAATGACATCTATTTATTTCATGATTCTTTTAAGTTTACACAATAACTATATGTTTAATTTTGTCCTAACCTTGACTCCACACATAAACAAATATTCACCAAACATTTTTTCGCGCCCAAATATCAATTAATCTATCAATGAAATCTTTTGGAAGTACATTATGACTACGGCGCTTGAAATACTTTGACCGACACCTACAATCGTGTTCTATTAATTGTACGACTGAAAACACGTTGTGTAAACATAGCTCTAGAGTTTCAAAACAACAAGCGTTCCAAGTCAAGGTGGAAACAAACTTATGAATCAAAAGTCTCGAAATGCCAGAAGTACTTAAACTAAAAAGTTGTAACATAGTCACGGTTTTATTAGTCTCCGTATTCCTAATTTTAGGTTAGAAAATTTACGGAACTAGCTTTAAACGTGATTTAGGATTTAATTTATGCAATCGTAACATTCTTGTGAAATCGTACAGATTCCAGAGTTTTACAAGACAGTTTATTAATAGACCGTGTCTCATTTCCGCCATCTTTCTTTTTCTCCGCTTCAACTTTTTTTACGTCGTTTTATAGATTTTAATCGTGAATTAAGTTACCGTTTTACTACGATTTAATTCACTGTATGTGAATGTAGAGAAAATATGTGTTACAGCTGCAATGTGTTATAAAAAAAGACATTCCAAAGGCTTGATTACATACGTTGTGTCAGAGATTATTCACGCTATCTAATTTGATCTCGGAGATGAAAAGATCTCCCTTTGGTATATTTAGTATAGTTTTATTTTTGCGACAGTATTTTTAGAGACGAAAGCATTACATTCTACTTGAACTCTTTCTTTTTACTATTAATAACTTGGCTCGACTAGTTGAAATTACTTAATTTCATTCTCGATTATTCAATATTGACTGCTTTGTTTGAAATAGCAAAATTGGAGAATTATTATACTAGATCGCTTGAACCCGGGTAAATTATTCTTGTAATTTGATTCTAATTTTAAAGTGTAATTATATGTTCTTTGAATTATAATTTTAACTTTCGGTTATACGTTCTTTGAATTATAATTTCAACTTATAGTTACATGTTTTTCAAATTATAATTTTTACTTATAATTGCAAGTTTTTAAAATTATAATTTTAACTTATAGTTACAAGTTTTTTAAAATAATATTTTTAACTTGTAATTGCAAGTTTTCAAAATTATAATTAAATTACAAGTTTGAGGTTAGAATTGCAATACAAATTTTAAAGTAAAATTTTAATTTATTTTCAAGTTGTTGATTTACATTTTGAAACTTTCTGTATCATTTTTTAATACTGTTTTAATAAACTAATAAAACATATTACATTAGGCAGAATATTTTAGATAAATGTAAGTTGTTTATTAAAAATAATTACATAATTTGTCACATAAAAAATCATATACTTCATTAAATATACAATTTATGTAGCTACAATTTGAACAAATTAATAAAAATTTAAGTAATGAAATATTTAGTATGTTTAAAGCAAGTTCATAATGTGTAGATGAAAGGTTAGTTTATTTATTATATTAGGTTAGGATTAGGTTAGATTATTCGTCATACATATTACAAAATTAATAACAATTCAAGTTATAAAAAATACAAATATTAATTAAACAATTATAAAATTTGCGGACATTACTATATCAAGTTTTACAGAAAATACAATTTATTTTTAACACTATATTCATTACAGTTAATTATAATATAAAAATAAGTGAAATAAATACAATTTATTAAAAAATAGGAAAAAGTACCAAATATTAAGACCTATTCTGAGTTTTATACTAAACAAGTAATCCTGACATCATTATTTAACACGATGACTATCGCAGTGAAACATAACCTATATGGTCAGACATACTATGACACATCGCAAAATTCATAACTTCACAGTTTATTTTACTTTATTATTAGTTATCATGCTCAGAAGTTCACTTTTACATGTTGGACACTATACAACTTCATTTGGCACAGATTGCAGCTGTATTTTTCATAAATCAAAGCAGTTTTGCCATTTTAATATCACTTTCTACCTTATCAGCATATATTATTATAACATTCCAAATATTTTCGATATTTCTACACAATTATTAGTTTCATTATGTCTATGAAATGAATTGTACTTGATCACTAAGTCACCACGCCTGGTATTCCCTTGGTTATGCTATGTCAGAGTGTACCAGATTAAAAAAAGAAACAAGTTTAATATATATCTGAATAGATATCTTATGCATACCAAGTGTATCACATCATTTAGATTATCTACACAGACATTTGGACATGACAGAAGTTACATCTTCCAAAGATTACACGAACAGATTTCCAGGAGATTTCATTGCATCCTCCATTTCAGTGCGTCACGTCGATAAAGTAGAGAATGACATCAAATCCTATCGAATCTCCAAAAAACCTCCACAAATCTACCAGATTTCCTTGTTCAAACGTTCCCGAAAATATACCTTGTTCGTGTAACGATCGATACTGTTCGTAATGTCGGTACACGTCTAATCGCTCGAATATTCCACGGAGGCAACGAAAATAAAGTGGCCCGTCCAATCGAAAATAGTATCGGTCGGTATAAATGATATTACCACGGTATAAATCTATCCGCGTCGACGCAGTAAACCGCTCTAAGCCTCGTTCCCAATTACGGGTCGTATATGGCCGTTCCCGTAGGAAGGTCCTTCCCGTTCTCTGGAGCGTAAAAGGCGACTGGAGATCATACGGAAACCCCTGGAACGTCTTCTAATTTCGTCTTTCCCTCTCCTCGTTCGATTACGCCTTCGCCCTACAGCTCTTTCTGGTTGCTCGCGTTATATCGTCCCTCCCTCGTCATCGGGATCGGTTATAAATATTTTTCTACGATGAGCATCGCTGGAGGGGTGGGGAAGAGCGATTCCATCGAAGAGGGACTTTGGGTAGAAAAGTTGAGCCTCTGGTAAACCGGAGACCAGTTGGACTCGCGACCTCGCGACGACCCCTTCGAACTTACCCCCCCTTTTTTTTTCTTCGAAACGTATGCTTTCTGTTTTCTTTCTGTCTCGGTTATTATACCTCACGAACACGATACGATACCTGTGTAATCGAACAACGAACATAGCGAGTTTTATTGCTTCTTCGAGTTGTAACGCGGTTTACGGTTTGGTGAACGCCTGAGGGAACATGGGTGACACTTTGGTCGAAGACGCGAACGGACGGAAAATGAACGGTGACGTGGAATCGCAATTGCAGGCGCTCGAGGAGAAAGCAAGGAAGGCACAGGAAGCCTTCGAGAAGGAAGAGAAGCTGCGCAAGGAGCTTGAAGAACAGAACACCAAACTTCTCACGGAAAGGAACGCGCTGCAGAAACAACTGGATGGAGAAAAGGGATCACTGTCCGAGTACATGGAGAAGTCGCTGAAGTTGGCGGCGCAGAAGGCGGACCTCGAGTCACAACTTCAGGTAAGTCTTCTGATTCTTTCAATATTTCTTGCAGAAAATTTTATTGGTGTAATGTGAAGTTCGACTTCTCGGATAGGAGACTTCTTCGCTGGTAAATTGGGGAAATTAGAATTTTGAGTGATTAGAAAATAAAAGAAATTTGAGTTGTTGCATTGAAATTGGTGTTCTGGAAAATTTGGGAAATTTCTGCTCTGAAAATCTTGTAGAGAAAATTTAAAAGTTTGTGAAAATTTAAAGTTTGTGTTGGAGACAGTTTAGAAAATTTATAAAGTTGGTGCAGAAAATTTACAAAATTATAACCCTTCGAGGAAAATTTTCAGTTTGGAAAAATTTGTGAAAACTGTCGAATTATATTAATAAAGAAATAGCAGAAAAAAAGAGACCTTTATGATGAAAGTGAAACATTTTCTAAGAAAATCTGACTTTCTATGCTTTTCAAGTTTTTGTATCTTGTAAAACTATAGAAGAGTGCAGATTCAGTTTTCTTATAAAATGGCCGCTTCACTTTCGTGAGCTGCTGAAATGTTGTCTGTGAAAAAATTTGTGTAATGAAACATATCGTGTTTCAAATTTGTGACAGTTTGAGAAAATATAGAAAAGTTGTTACTGCAATTTTGATTAAAATGTAACTTCTATTTTACTATAGTTTGTGATAAGAACGTATCGCAATTTGAAGAGTGAAATGTGCAACAGATTTTAATTACGAAACTTGCTGCTTTTTTGTGTTTGAGAGAATATAAAAATTTGGTAGTATATTTGATGCTTTTTTGTAACAGAATGCAGGCAAGGGTTGAAATGAAAATTGAAGCAAAAATGAAATAACTGAAATGCAAGTTAAAGTGAGAAATTAAATAATTGCTATTAAAACTTAAAAGGAGTGCAACAATGAAAGTTACAAGTTAAAATAAAAAATAAAATGGTTAAAGTGAAAAATTGAACAAACTGTAATTAAAAAGTAAATTGAAAAATCGAATAGTTGCAATTAAAAATAAAAAATCGAAGAATGAATCAATTTAATTAAAAATCAAAATGAAAGAATGAATTAAATGTTAATTTAGTTGCAATCACGATTAAATGTTAATTCGATTGCAAGAAAATTAATTTGATTGGTAGAAAATTAATTCGATAGTGAGAGAATTAATTGAATCATGAGAAAATTAATTTGACACAAAAAATTAATTATGAAAAGATTATGAAGATTATGAAATTTGTAAAGATTATAAAGATTATGAAATTTGTAAAGATTATAAAGATTATAAAGATTATGAAATTTGTAAAGTTTATAAAGATTATAAAGCTTTTGAAAATTATAAAGATTATAACGCTTTTAAAGCTTCTAAGGATTATGAAGATTATAAAGATTATAAAGAGTATAAAGATTATAAAGCTTCTAAAGATTATAAAGATTATAAAGATTACAAAGATTACAAAGATTACAAAAATCATGAGTTATGACAAAAAAAAGATACAATACTAAAATTGATAAGAAAAATTGATTCGATAACAGAAAATGAAATCGATAAGAAAAAAGAAAATTATAATCTCGAATTAGATAGCAAAGGGTGGTAAAATTGGTAGCTAAAGGTTCATAGACCAGAAAGTGGTTCAATTGGCACCGTTCGTCGATAACGAAACCTATCGCTCGGCGATGAATATACGTCCTCCAAAAATCGAATCATGAATCAGCCAGTCGATAATTATACCTCCCAGACGAATATCTAGATGTTGAAACAAAAGGGAATGGGGTTATTAATGTCTCCTTAACATTCCCAAAATCGATGATGGTTGCTGCATGCGATTGAGAAAGAATCTGAAATCGAGACGATTGTAGCAAAGTAACAAAGATCGTAGTACGAAGGGTTCTTTAAAAGTATCTATAAAAACAATAGCAGATTGCTATGACTAAAAATTAAAATAGGGAATGATGTGTGAAATTCGTTTGCATTTCTTCCTGAAAATTTTAGCTTTATCAATTTTTATTTGAAATTAAATGAATTTGATTAGGTTAAATTGGGATTTTTTGCTTATGAAATTTGTATCTTTTATTTATTGAGATTGGGTTATTTTATTTACTGGAATCAGGATTTTGCTTTATTAGAATTACAATATTTTATTTGCTGGAAATAGGATTTTGCATTTAGTGGAATTTGCAGTTTTCGTTTATTGCAATTATTATTATAATATTGGTTAATTTAATAATTAGAAATGTTGAGTAAACTCCTCATTTGTTAGATCAATTTTTAATAGTAATCAAAAAATTATTCTCTTTAATATTTAGCATATTTGCATTTTTACAAATAAGATATGTTAATTTATATTTTAATGCTAGTTCAGAAAGAATTATTTTCTGTTATTCTACTAATATATAAAATTCATAATATCTTCTACAAAAATAAGAAATCTTGACGGACCATAGTCCTCCACGCCATATTGGATCCTAACCTACAAAAGGTTACAAAACCTCCATCTAAATTTTAACTCAAATTTTCTTCAATTTTCTTTAATAATTCTTCTACAATACTCTTTCAGTATTGCAAATATATATCTTTTCGAAATATTGTAATATTCATAATAGATTGTGTTCAAAACATTTTAAAATTCAAAATGTATAATATTCTTCTGAAATATTCTATCATAAATTTTACAGCTGTATTTTCCTTAGAAATGTTGTAATATTTAGTGTGTACGTTCTTCTGAAGTATTGTAATATTTATAGTATATGTTCTTCTGAAATTTTATCAAATTTAGAGTAATGTTTTTGTGAAATATTTTAATGTTCACAGTATACGTTCTTTAGAAATATTCTAATATTTAAAGTACATGTTCTTCTTCGATATTTTAATATCCACAGTAAGTGTTCTTCAGAAATATTCTAATATTTAAACTACATGTTCTTCTTCAATATTTTAATATCCACAGTATATGTTCTTCAGTAATATTCTTATATTTAAAGTACATGTTCTTCTTCAATATTTTAATATTTACAGCATATGTTCTTCAGTAATATTCTTATATTTAAACTACATGTTCTTCTTCAATATTTAATATTCACAGTTTATGTTCTTCAGAAATAGTCTAATATTTAAACTATATGTTCTTCTTCGATATTTTAATATTCACAGTATATGTTCTTCAGTAATATTCTTATATTTAAAGTACATGTTCTTCTTCAATATTTTAATATTTACAGCATATGTTCTTCAGTAATATTCTTATATTTAAACTACATGTTCTTCTTCGATATTTTAATATTCACAGTATATGTTCTTCAGTAATATTCTAATATTTAAAGTACATGTTCTCCTTCAATATTTTAATATTCACAGTATATGTGCTTCAAAAATGTTCTAATATTTATAGTACATGTTCTTCAATATTTTAATATTCACAGTATATGTTCTTCAAAAATGTTCTAATATTTATAGTACATGTTCTTCGATATTTTAATATTCACAGTACACGTTCTTCTTTCAAGAAAGAAGAGAAACAAGAAAGCTTTCTACACCTCCCGTCATAAAATTTCAAATCTTATTATAGTACACGCGCTTATTAAATCTGGAAGGAGTTCTACTTGGATTTCGGTCAAAGATCGTTGAATGAACGTAACCAGGCGTGATTTTCTCGCTTAAAATCGCGAAATCCGAGCCGATCATAATTTAAACGAAGCTGGCTCGAATTACCGGGAATGATGCAGCTGTCATGAGTTGATACATCGCCGTTTCGTAAGCGGGCATCGGGTCGCCCTAAGTAGAAGAGGCGCGTCATTAGTCAGACGCGTCTGACTTCACCGCTCATCGCGCGCTATTTTTCTTCCACGACGAATCATCCGGTATCATTTCGGTCGTTTCTAGATTCCTTCTAAAATTACAGACCCACCGTAGGTGGCTCTTCCATAAACGATGGAAGAATCTGCTCGTGCTCTTCCTTCACTTTTTTTTTCTTCTCCGTTCTATTTTCTGACGCTTTCTTTGTTCGGTGGGTTCGAACTTCGCTTACTTCTTTAGTAAGCTTTCTACTTTCGTTCTTCGATTATTTTTCATAGTTAATTGAAGTGCTTTTTCATAGTTAATTTTTGGTAGTTAATATGTGGTTGTTAATGGGTTTTTTTATAGTTAATTTTCTGATGGTCCATGATTTTTTGATAGTTTATGAGTTTCTGATGGTTAATAATTTTTTTGTAGTTGACATTTTTGATACTTACTAATGATTTTATAATAGTTACCCACAATTTCTTGATAAATAAACAATTTATTGTTTTAAAACAATAATTTTTTAATATAAACATTGCAAGAATATTTTGAATTTGTGGAGCTAAAATTGTTTGCTAAATTTTTATTGAAAATTATCCGTCAAACTTGGGCCTGTCTGTCAAAATTTCATTAGAAAATTATTGTCAGTTAAATTTTAACACGGAAGGAATTTCTAAGTCAATAAAATGTTGCCAATTTTATTCGCGATGAAACCAAATACGCAATTGATGTATTCGGTGAGAAGCTGTGAATCGCGTAACTCGAGGAGCACAAGAATTCCATGGAGAACCGAGAAGTGTTCCAGAATACCGGGCTATTTTTAACCCCGTTGCCTTTTAAACGCCCTGACGACCACTTCGAGTTTTCTGTCAACTCCAGCCGCGTTTTTAAATTCGATTTAGCACCCTCCAGAATATCTTGGCGTCGACAGTTCAATAACTTGAGTCACGCGACTGTATACGTTGACAGACTTACGAGTTTCCAAAAATTGACACTTGTGTCTAAAAATTGTACATTATGTTTGCATAGACTGTGTGACTTCATGTGTGATTCGCTGTTCGTAAAATTTCCATTTTATAGGCTCCTGTTTGGAACACTTGGGGAACTTAAATTTTGGATGAAATCATCGAAGCTATAGAAAGAAAGACATTTTATATCTTTGATGGGATAACAAAGCTTTTTATGCCTTCTTAAAATACTTTATATTTGCAATATGAAATATTTTATAATTGCTAATATAAATTTTAAATAAAATTAGTATCAATTATTATATAAATAATACTGAGCCACTTTTGTAATTTTTTTACAAGCTTTAATCAAGTTTGTTAATTAAAAAAGAACTGTAAACATTACATCAATTGCACCAAAGATCTTTACCACCTTCATGAATATACATATCACAGAGTCAAATCAATTTCAAAGCATCTAAATAAATCTAATAATAACTGAAAATTGTCAAATTAAATCTAGTAGTCAATCTGCCAAACTACACATTGTGACATATTAAAACTGTCAAACTAAATGTAGTAATACATTAAACGATAAGAAAAAGAAAATGTAGTGATAGATTAGAACTAATGAACAAAATGTAGTAATAGATTAGAATTAACGAACAAAATGTAGTAATAGATTAGAACTAACAAACAAAATGTAGTAATAGATTAAAACGAACAAAGTGTAGCAACAAATTCAAACCATCAAAATGCAGTAATAAATTAAAACCACCAACCAAGATATAGTAATAGTTTAGAACTGTCAAAGTAAATGTAGTAATAGATTAAAACTGTCAAACAGAATGCACTAATAGATTCGAACTACCATTGGAAATATAGTAATAAATTAAAACTGTCAAACTGAACGTAGTAATAGATTCAAACTACCAAAATACATATTAGAACTGTCAAATTAAACATAGTAATAGATTAAAACTGCCAATCGAAATATAGTAATAAATTACAACCGTCAAACTGTCTGTAGTAATAGATTAAAACTATCAAACTCGGTGTAGTAATAGATCAAAGCTACTAAATTGATAAAAATTGGTATCAAAGTGAAACGATAGTGTCCTATTAAAAGCTTGACCAGGCCGATTTTATCGCTGGTTGCAGACAAACTCGGCCAAGATATTCGCGATTACAGCAACTACGTTCGAAATTAAGTGGCTCCATATTCGGACAGGGGGTACGAAAAGAAGGCAGGAAGGAAGGAAAAGAACAAAAAAATGTATATAAATCAGCGTAAGACGCTCTGGCTCGTGGGGAGAGAGCACCGAATAGTTTTCCCCTCCCTATAACGCCGCCAAATTTAGCTACCGTCGATCCGAGATTCCAGGTTATTAAAAGTAGGCGTGGTTATGTGCTGGAATAGCCGAGAAAACGAAGGAGGTAACAGGTGTATGATGTATTTATACGTTGGTACACTTACGTACGCGTCATCGCCATAACTCTTTGATCGTCTTCCTGGCTTTTACATTTTTTGAAAGTTTGAACTTTTCGAAGTCAGGATGAATGAAATTTATTATTATAGTACTTGTGGATAGTGAATAATCATATCTACAATTTCAACTCGTTATAAGTGGCTAATTGGAAGAGAAATGAATTTAAAGTTACAAAGCATTGCTAGATATACAAATGTTAGAAAAAATTATTAACAAATAAGAGTGGTGTAATGGTGAACACGATGGACTTCAAATTTTTTGACTCAAGTTCAAATCCAATTGAGGGAAATTTTTTTTTTTAATGAATACTATGGAATGGTACCACTAGGGAACTTAGAACTATTTTACAGATGTTTTGGTGTCAATAGTACTTTTTATTTATTATTTATTTTTAATTTATTATGATTAATTAGACAAGGTTATATGAAAGTGTTTTTTATTTGGATTTGGATAAAATTTGACTTGAGTCTAGAACTATGGAAATATGTAGTAGTATTTGATAGTATTAGTAATATTTAGTAATAATTACTAGTACTTGGTGATATTTAGTACCATTTAGAAAATTTTAGTAATATTTAATTATCAACTTTGAAATTATTTCAAAGGCAAGACAAGATCAAGCTATACATACAAATTTTAATAAATTTTACTAAACCTTACTAAACTTTTAATCAATTTTACTAAATTTTTATTTAATGTTAATAAGAACTTACAAAACTTACTGTTGTGTTGAATATTTATTCAATACAGCGCAGCCATTTTGAAAAATGACATTAGCAGTGCACCTAACCTAAAACAAAGGATTTTAGGTTATGGTTAATAGTAATAAAGATGAACAATAATATAAATAAAATAATAATAATATCAATGTCATCTGGTACATTCATCAACAAATATGAATAAATTACTAAAAGAAAAAAAAATCAAAATAATTACCAGTGAGTATGAATTATAATAAAACTTATATCTCAAAGAAACATACGTTAAAGGAAGTCTCGTATCGCAGAAGAGAAGTTGAACTGTAAAAAAAGAAATAATTAATAACAGTCTGAAAAATATTTAATTATTAACCAAGAAACTAAACAATTCTGTCCATATTGTAGGATCTCAATGACAGATTCAAAGAAGAGGAAGACTCAAGGAACAACCTATTCCAAAACAAGAAGAAACTCGAACAAGAAGTAGCCGGCCTGAAGAAAGATATCGAAGACCTCGAGTTGAACCTGCAGAAATCAGAACAAGACAAAGCGACCAAGGATCACCAGATACGTAACTTGAACGACGAAATTGCTCACCAAGACGAACTGATCAACAAATTGAACAAAGAGAAGAAGAACCAAGGAGAAGTTAACCAGAAGACTGCCGAAGAACTCCAAGCCGCTGAGGACAAGGTCAACCATTTGAACAAGGTTAAAGTGAAACTCGAACATACCCTCGACGAACTCGAAGACTCCCTCGAACGTGAAAAGAAATCACGGTGAGTACTTCATTCGTGAATACTTGCAATTTTTATTTTAAAAATTTTTAAGATTTTTGTTGTTCGAGTTTTAATGCTTTCAAGTTTTCAATTATTCAAGTTTTCAAGTGTTCAGGTTTTCAATCATTCAAGTTTTTAGTTAGTCAAATTTTCAATTAGGCATGTTTCCAATTATTCAAGTTTTCAATCATTCAAGTTTCCAATTGTTCAAGTTTTCTTTCTCTCTTCTTGTTCGCGCGTTGCTTAAACCGATCACTAGTCATTTTTTTTTAAGGAAGACCTTATAGATACATTCAAGATAATAGCAATCAAGGTTCACTGCAAATACCGAATAATAAAAAGTAGAGAGTATACTAATATTCGACTAGTAAATTAATACTAATTATACTGAAATCTGTCACAGTGCTGACGTAGAGAAGGCTAAGAGGAAGGTGGAGGGTGACTTGAAACTCACCCAGGAAGCCGTTGCCGACCTCGAAAGGAACAAGAAGGAACTCGAACAGACCATCCAACGCAAAGACAAGGAACTCTCGTCACTCACTGCCAAACTCGAAGACGAGCAGTCGTTGGTGGGCAAATTACAGAAACAGATCAAGGAACTGCAAGCTCGCATCGAAGAACTTGAAGAAGAGGTAAGTCAAAATCTTACTTCACAGAACAAAAACGCAATCGCAAAGAGATGACGATGGTTAAATCGTTAAAGTAACAATTTGTTAAAGATCGAATGTAAATTTGTTAAAGATCGAAGCCGAACGTGGATCCCGCGTCAAAGCTGAGAAACAGCGCAGCGACCTCGCCAGGGAACTTGAGGAACTTGGTGAACGTCTTGAGGAAGCCGGTGGTGCAACCTCAGCTCAAATCGAGCTCAACAAGAAGAGAGAGGCTGAACTCAGCAAGCTCCGCAGGGATCTTGAAGAGGCTAACATTCAACACGAAGCTACCCTTGCCAGTTTGCGCAAGAAGCACAACGATGCCGTCGCCGAAATGGGAGAACAAATCGACACACTCAACAAACTTAAGGCTAGGTAAGGTTTCAAGATTTGGTTAGGGAAGTGATGTGGGCATGGAGCTCATAATATAAGCTCTACGTTTATTTTTAAGCTCTATATGCAATAAACTCTATGTACATGTTCATATGTACAGGTCCATTCACACAGTCATATGTGTATGTGTATGAATATGTCCATATACAATAAACTCTATGTACATGACTATGTATACGTCCATATACAGTAAACTCTATGTACATGTTCATACGTACATGACCATTCACATGTCCATATGTGCATGTATATGTATATGTCCATATACATGTCCATATATGGGTGTGTACATAAGTACATGTCCATATACAATAAACTCTACATACATGCCTATATGTACATATCTATGAACATGTCCATGTACAGTAAACTCTATATTCATATAAATTTGGACAGTGAGTACTATGTTAATATGAGCTTAGGACATGAGCTCTTTGTCAATATTAGCTTATAATATGAGACCCATGTTAATATTACCTTAAAATATTAGCTCTATATTAATATCAGTTTACCATATCAGCTCTATACTAGTACTAGCTTATAATAATATGAACCCTATATTAATATAGGCCATGTATAATATAATATAGGCCTATGTTAATATAAGCACTATATTAAGATAGCTTTATAAGTAGCCTCCTATATAAATTAATTCCAAATTAAAAGATTAGATTAGATGTCATACAACGCATCAAGTTTAGTATTTTAATTTCAAAGTGAAGAAAAAGGAAAGATATAACGAAATGTTTTCAATAGGGCCGAAAAAGGCCGCCATGACATCCACGCCGAGCTCAACAATTCTCGCGCTACGACGGATCAAGTTGCCAGGGAGAAGGTACATTGAAATCGTGGGGAATGCAGAAATTTGTCCTGAAATTTGTCCTGTTTATTTTGGAGAGTTATGTATATTTGTAGTAGACTTTCGTTGTGTTGTCGAGTGCGCATGGATCACTGCGCAGGCTGGTGGCGCCCTCTAATCAAAATGGCGCGTAGGGGCCATAAAAACTTACAGTATCAGAAACCATATGTAAATTTATGGTTTCTAAATTTAGAGAAAGGTGGAAATTTTCAAAGTTGGAAGTTGAAGAATTTAGAAATTGGGAGAAGTAAAAATTGGGAAGTGTAGAAATTGGGAGAAGTGGAAATTGGGAAATGTAAAATTTGAAAAGTGTAGAAATTGGGGGATGCAAGAATTGAAAAATGTAGAAATTGGAAAATGCAAAAATTGAAAAATGTAGAAAATGGTAGATGTAGAAATTGGGAAATCAGCCAACTACCTAACCAAATAATTCAGCGCAACTCTCACGCCACCACGGCAATATAACAAGAGTCTACCACCGTTTGTCCGAGTTTCAAAGTCCGTCCCTCAATCGGAAACTAAAATTCTTCGAAATATGACTCTAATTGTCTTGACATTTTGCATCACGCGTCATGTTCGGCCCCTTCCCATTGGACTTCATCCCGAGAACAAGCACGACAATAATATTATTAATTTTCAGGTCGCCACCAAAATATATCTTGTAAACATTTAATCATATCCAAAATCTCCTAATATCCCACTTGTGCTAATTGTCCTTTGAATCTGTTTTCATGTGAACTAGGGTTGAAAAGGATAAGGTTCAGTACTTCAGCGAACTGAACGACATGCGCGCATCCGTAGACCACCTGAGCAACGAGAAGGTAAGATCCCTGTTCGAGAAATCAAGAAGCAGACTAACGCAATTAACAGCTTCAAGTTGCAGCCGGAGAACAGGAGACTAAATATCCGAATGTTACATGTTGCGTCGTTGAAGAGTGTGACCAGCTTGCAATGCTTGCTCGTTTGTACCTTGTCATCTTCGTTTCTGGATGATAGCTTCATAAATTCTCTTAATTTGACTATAAATTGAAAAGGATCAAGGTCACCCACCTTGCAGACATCACTCGCTTAAGTTTAACTCGCAGCCTTTTAACCCAATCTTCCAGAAACGAATACAAGATCCCGACCTAGATGTGATCCGTCCATCTAACGTTTTGAAATGTTTTCCAAATAGGCTGCCCAAGAAAAGATCGTGAAACAACTCCAACATCAACTGAACGAGACCCAGGGCAAACTTGAAGAGGTGAACCGCACATTGAACGACTTCGATGCCGCCAAGAAGAAGCTGTCGATCGAGAACAGCGACTTGTTACGCCAGCTGGAGGAAGCCGAATCCCAGGTCAGCCAGCTCTCGAAGATCAAGATCTCGCTGACGACGCAGTTGGAGGACACGAAACGATTGGCCGACGAGGAATCGAGGGAACGCGCTACGCTCCTCGGCAAATTCCGCAACCTGGAACACGACTTGGACAACATTCGGGAACAAGTGGAGGAAGAAGCAGAAGGCAAGGCGGACTTACAGAGGCAATTGAGCAAGGCGAACGCAGAGGCACAATTATGGCGCACGAAATACGAGTCGGAAGGAGTTGCCAGAGCGGAAGAACTGGAAGAAGCCAAGAGGAAGCTGCAGGCCCGGTTGGCGGAGGCGGAAGAAACGATCGAATCTCTCAACCAGAAGGTCATTGCGCTCGAGAAAACGAAACAGAGGCTATCCACCGAAGTGGAGGACCTCCAGATCGAAGTGGACCGAGCTACAGCCATTGCGAACGCGGCCGAGAAGAAACAAAAGGCCTTCGACAAAATTATTGGGGAATGGAAGCTCAAGGTGGATGACCTTGCAGCCGAATTGGACGCCAGCCAGAAGGAATGCCGCAACTACAGCACGGAACTGTTCAGACTCAGAGGTAACTTCTTGTGTTCTTGATAAATATAGTAGCTAATATAGAAGCTTTATAACAATAATAGCTATAGTTCCAGTTTTAACTCTTATACTTTCTGTTTGAACCAGGCGCATACGAAGAAGGCCAGGAACAACTGGAAGCAGTACGTCGCGAGAACAAGAACCTCGCCGACGAGGTGAAAGACCTGCTGGACCAGATCGGCGAAGGTGGACGCAACATCCACGAGATCGAGAAGGCCAGGAAGCGCCTGGAGGCTGAGAAGGACGAACTCCAAGCCGCCCTTGAGGAAGCCGAAGCTGCTCTAGAACAAGAAGAGAACAAGGTGCTGCGTAGCCAGCTTGAACTCAGCCAGGTCAGACAAGAGATCGACCGAAGAATCCAGGAGAAGGAAGAGGAATTCGAGAACACCAGAAAGAACCACCAACGCGCTCTCGACTCCATGCAAGCATCGCTCGAGGCAGAAGCTAAGGTACGCCGACGATCACCTTATAACTATCTTTCCTAGAAACGAAATTACGAGTTTATTCAAATTTACAGGGCAAAGCTGAAGCACTGCGCATGAAGAAGAAGTTGGAGGCTGACATCAACGAGCTGGAGATCGCTCTGGATCACGCCAACAAAGCCAACGCTGAGGCCCAGAAGAACATCAAGAGATATCAGCAGCAACTGAAGGACGTACAGACCGCCCTCGAAGAGGAACAACGAGCACGCGATGAGGCGAGAGAACTTCTTGGAATCTCCGAGCGCAGAGCGAACGCTCTCCAGAATGAACTCGAAGAGAGCCGCACTCTTCTGGAACAGGCAGACCGCGGACGTCGCCAGGCTGAACAGGAGTTGGCCGACTGCCACGAACAGCTGAACGAACTTGGTGCACAGAACGCCTCCATCTCCGCTGCCAAGAGGAAACTCGAGGCTGAACTCCAGACTCTCCACGTGAGTATCAACATCTAAGTTCCAATTAGAACTATTAGAATTACAATCCAATTACAGAACCTTGCATTACACAATTGATTGACTCTTTGCAGTCTGATCTGGACGAACTGTTGAACGAGGCCAAGAACTCCGAAGAGAAGGCGAAGAAGGCGATGGTTGATGCCGCCAGGTTGGCTGACGAACTCAGAGCCGAACAAGACCACGCTCAGACCCAGGAGAAACTGCGTAAGGCTCTTGAGACTCAAATCAAGGAGCTCCAGGTGCGTCTGGATGAAGCTGAAGCGAACGCTCTGAAGGGTGGCAAGAAGGCTATCCAGAAACTAGAACAACGCGTGCGTGAATTGGAGAACGAACTTGACGGAGAACAGAGGAGACACGCTGACGCACAGAAGAACCTCCGCAAATCTGAACGCCGCATCAAGGAGCTCAGCTTCCAGGTACGTGACTTGCAAATACAAGTCTACATCATCTTGTTATTATATTTCGTCATTTTGTTATTACATTGTTATACTACGTTTGTTATATGATATTGTACTTTTATTGATTATGATTTTAAAATTGTTTAGGCGGATGAAGACCGCAAGAACCACGAGCGCATGCAAGACCTCGTCGACAAGCTCCAGCAGAAGATCAAGACGTACAAGAGACAGATCGAGGAGGCTGAAGAGATCGCTGCTCTGAACCTCGCCAAATTCCGCAAAGCTCAGCAAGAACTCGAGGAAGCGGAAGAAAGGGCAGACCTTGCTGAACAGGCCATCACCAAGTTCCGCACCAAGGGACGTGGAGGAAGTGCCGCGCGTGGATTGAGCCCAGCGGTAAGCATCCCACTTAATCCCTGATTTATTGCAGGTTCGGGTGTTCGGTTTTTCTTCTTTTTTTTTCGATCTCATTGAAGGATCCACATGTATCCGCTTACGAATATTTACCGACGACATTGTCGAACTTTTGCGAATTTGACCCTCGATTTCACGGTCGAAATAGGTTAGAAAATGGCGCGGTTGCACTCGAAGATCGAAGCGTTCGCTTCGATGAGGGTGCGAAATAAAGCATTTCTAATTCTGAATCTGTATGTCCCTGTATAGCCCCAACAGAAGCGTAAGGCGCCCTCCGCAATGGAGTAAACAGCATCGCGCCGGTCCATGTAAGTTTCAGCACGTGTTCAGCACGTGTGTGTTTGTCGAGAGATAACAGATCACAATAATCGCACAGAACAATTTCAGACGAACAGAATTGTTCCACGGGGTGTTAAGTATTCGGAATTTTGGTGTTTTGCTGAACTGACTGGTCCTTGGTCCAATTCACTTCAGCGAATTTGCCCAGATAATTCGTTCTTTCTTGACACCCTGTATACAACCCCCATTCCACTGATCGTCAGTGTCAGTTTTGAACCCGTGTGAGCTGATAACACTTCAGGGGGCACACCTTACACGAGTATGAGCTTGGTCCTCATGAATTAACGTTGTGATCACCCATCCCAGTACTCACGTTAGTTCACGATAGTTCACGAATAGATCCCTCTGTATTCTCGTTAGAGCTTGATTAGACTCGTGTACGAATTTCTTTATATATGTGTTTTTCGATATAGTTAGTATTTAACATCTTCCAGTTCGGTTTCCTTTGAAGCCGAAAAGTTCGAGAGGTACTACGACCCTCCATTACCTCTTTTCCGACAGCAGCGCCATCTGCAGTGACGCCATCGAACGTATGTGGAAACGACACAGAGAACGTGTCTCCCAATGTTTTTGTTTATCGGATACTCGTTCCTTTTCTATGGGATTCTATGGCGATTTTCCTTGTGGTTGTTCTAAATAGAAACACTTGTTAAAACTTCCCTAACTTCTTCCTCGCTCCGCCCTCGTTAAGGTTCATATTTCTTCTATTGTTTACCCGGACAAAATTTGACCTCTTTATAGACTCGCTGATTGCGAGAATATACACAGGTCGTATTCTGAATGTTACTAGTCTAGTTACTATAAGTAATGGCAGCCTAAGGAGAGACCTAGGGTATAGGAGAGACCTATACCTAAACATCTTACCCAAGATTTTGATCTATCTTGTTCCAAACAAATTTTTCCAAAAATCACTTAGCGAACCAAGTGAACAAACCTTGGAGAACCAAGGAAAAATTGAACGTAGATGTGGACAGATAAAGAGAGGGGTAGTATCCTGTTCCCACACGTTTCCTGCGGAGCCAAAGTTGCACTGCGCAACTTCCCGCTTTCAGAAAGTAGTCCCGAAAATGAACGTTGACTCTAAAATAATTGTGTTTCGTTTCTTTCAGCCACATCGACCTGCGTTCAAACCCCAATTGGATGGTTCCGCATTCCCGCCACGCTTCGACCTGCAGCCCGATGGTGATCTGTAAAAATCTCTGACGACCACCGTAACCCGTTTAGAAACTTGATCGTTACAGCTTGACAAAACGAACGAATCGATCGCAACACCGGCGACAACTTTCATCGTGTCATCTCATCGAACAAAGCTCATCCCTTTCATCATCGTATCTACACACACACGTACACATGTCTATACATACACAACACAGAGGACACACACCATCGCGTTGAAGTTAAATCGTTGTCGCGTCAACCAAACGACACGAGATGTCCGTGCTTGGTCACTTTTGCCAGTTACCGAAATAAAAGAGAATAAAAGAATAATGGCGGAATCGTTGAAAATTTCATTGTCGTCAGTCGCAAGTCAGTGTAACAAATTTATGGGGAAAGGGATGCTATTTTAAAAATAATAATGTATAATCTTCACCACTCGCGCTGACGGTCGAGGAAAGAGAGAGTGATAGATAGAATGATAGTGGGAGAGCAAGAGAGAAAGCGAGAGAAAAGATGCGAGCGGTCGAGAGGGCAGGAGCCAGCAGAGAAATTTTCAAACGTATTTTATTGAATCGCGTGGCTGATAGGAATAAATATGTGCATACTGGCATACGCGCGTATCAAGCGGACGAATCGATAATACGAAAAAATGTTGAAACACAAAAAAAAACAAACAAAAAAAAAATGAAACGATAACACACGTTGCTAAAGAGAAACACAGAACGAAAATAATAGAACGAGATTACACGTAAACAAGACGAGAAATTGATAAAAAATGATAGTAGTCGTGGATTTGAACGGCGGCGCGCATTATTATGTATGTCATCCAAATGATAATCCTACCCTATAAACTTAATTGTAATTTATAAAGTAATATGTATTTATTAAAATAAATAAGCAATAAATAAAATTAAGAACTAATCGTGGCGTTTGTTATTTCTTTGTATAATTATCTAATTAAAGGGTCCAACTTTTATAAACAATTATAGGAGTTTCCCAAGCTTCCCAATTTCAAATTGTTCAAAAATTAATATTTGAATTTTAAATTTTTTAACAATCAGAGATAGAAACAGACAGAGACAGACAGAGACAGAGACAGACAGAGGCAGAGACAGACAGAGACAGAGACAGAGACAGAGACAGACAGTATTCGAACAATCAGTATTCAAACTCCAATTTTTCCAAAAACTAGAAAACAAGAAATACAAGTTTCAATCAAAATTGCATTTTTATTAAATCTTACACAGTAACATGATCTATTGAATATATTATATTACCCTTTATAACACTCAGTCTTATACGTATCTTAGACGGTCCAAAACAGGTAACTGAAACTTCATCAAATACCCAACTATTTATCTAATATTCTTTTTCACTTCTTTACGTAACAATTGTTTGAACTGTCCCTTCACATGCTCCCATGCCGTGAACTTTTCTGTGCTGATTCCCCATTCCTTGCAGGTTTGCTCGAAAGCTGGTACACACAGAGGTAAGTAAGAATGGTCTACGGTTGGTAGAAGATGGTGGAGACCGTGTAAGCCGAAAGTGGTCAGGACCAGGAAATCTGAATCGTCGATCACTTTTCGTTCCCTTACGGCGTCCAGTTCCATCAAACCCCAGTCGAGATCTTCCCTGTAGAATATTACACGTTAATTTACATTATTTGTATTATTAATTCCATTACTATATGTCTATTATTATATCTACTAATATTATTTTGGCTATACGGTAATATCTTCTGCAGGACATCTTTCCAGCTACACACAATACGATTTGAATTTTAGATTCATTTAATTTTAAATATCATTGTAGAGTCAAATTTAACCTTGTTAATATTGTAAACTTGTAATTAAATATTTAATTGTATTCTTTGAGTAATATACTTAATTATATATGTGGAGTGATATATTTCATTTTATATTCAAAGCAGTATAACTAACAATAAGCTGTACTATACTGAAATATACTATAGCACATCTATTTCATATTTTATTATTTCAATTTGTTTTTGCAATTTAATGTAACATACTCAATATTCTTTTATGTTGCCATAAAGTACTTATAAGTAAAATGAATCGTTTCTGCAATACTTTGATTTTTCAACCAATGATACTAATTTTACGAACCTGCAAACGTCGCCATCATGGAAAATGTCCGGATGATGATGCGCCGCATTAAAGCCGATCATACCGAACACAAAACTTCCCATCAGCATAATCAAAAGCCAGAATTTTATAACTGTCAAAAAGTGGGGTGTGAAGAACAGCATCAATGTTGGAAGGAAAAATGGTATGGCATCACGGAATTCGAATTTTTTGTATTCGAAGAACACTGAGTAATATCTGTAATGAACATAACATTGTTAGCAAGCGTATGAAACAGTAAGATAACTCAATTATGTTAAAACAAGATATATAATGATTGTGGAGAATCATACTCGGTTGGTTAAATTCGCAAAACTTTTGAAGATCAATCAGAAAGGTGACCTCGATAACACATATGAAGATCAAGGTCACATGCATACACTTATTATATATACAATATTTTTTATTTATAAAAGAAAATTATGCTGTTTAAATAATGCTTTGTAAATTATGCAATTTACTCTTTATAACTAAAACTGTAAATAAGAAACGAAATACAGAACCTCTTAATCATCTCCGAGAAGAACAGAAGGCCCCACACAACGGGACTTATGAGTTGACTGAAAAAGGCGCGGAACATGGACTTCTTTTTATATGGCAACCACTGAAGAAATGGTTCGACCGTATAAACTTCATAGTCCCAAAGAGTATTGGGATAAGTATGATGGCTCATCGCGTGTGAGATACGCCAATCCTTCGAGGACATAGCACTCATGTCGAAATAGTACATTCGGAAGTTGTCTCGCATGTGAAAGTAATTGTGAGCTATTACTGTGGTCCATGCAAGGAAGAGCCCTGGACAAAAATTAAAATTATTGTATAGTTATCGAATGTGGGAACAGAGTTTTCGTGATGAAAAATGAAATGATGATGATAATTATTACTTAATTATAGCATGTGTAATAATGTAACGTAGCGATATAATGTCTGCTGGTATCATTCGTAGAAATTTAAGTTCAATATGTGAGATTGTGGAAGTGTAGTAGAAGAAAGCAATGGTATGGAATGTCTAGTGGAAAGAAACAATGGTATTACTACGCATAGTGGTACTACGCAAGGCGATGCTGCGCAGGGTGGTACTACGCAAGATGGTACTGCGCATAGTGGTATTACGCAAGGTGGTACTACGCAAGGTAGGTACTACGCAAGGTGGTATAGCGTATGGTAGGTACTACGCAAGTTGGTACTCCGCATGGCGGATACTGCGCATGGTAGGTATTACTCAAGGTGATACTACGCGCAGTAGATACTGCACAAGGTAGTACTACGCAAGGTGGTACTGCGCATGGTAGGTACTACGCATGCAAGTTTACCCTATGCTGTTACTGCACATAGCAAATACTACGCATGGTAATAATACACGCGCAAATATTACACATGGTGGTACTACACAAAATAAATACTACAAATGGCAGTACTACGCCGAGTAAATACCATGCATGGCAAATACTACGCTTGTTAAATATTACGCATGGTAGTTCTACACGTGGTAAATACTACACATGGTAGTACTACGCTTAGTCAATACTACGCAAGACGATACTACGTTTGATAATAATAATGTACACGATATTATTGCACTCGGTATTACTGCGCATGGCGGTACTGCGCATGGTAGGTACTACGCAAGGTGGTACTACGCAAGGTGGTACTTACTGTGCATAGTAGGTACTACGCAAGGTGGTACTACGCGCAGTAGATACTGCACAAGGTAGTACTACGCAAGGTGGTACTGCGCATGGTAGGTACTACACAAGGTGATACTACGCATGACGGTACTGCGCAAGGTGATACTGCGCATAGTGGTACTACGCATGGTAGATACTACGCAAAGTGGTACTGCACATAGTAGGCACTATGCAAGGTGGTACTACGCATGACGGTACTGCGCAAGGCGATACTGCGCATAGTGGTACTACGCAAGGTGGTACTACGCAAGGTGGTACTGCGCATGGTAGGTACTACTCATGCAAGTTTACCCCATGCTGTTACTGCACATAGCAAATACTACGCATGGTAATAATACACGCGGTAAATACTACACATGGTGGTACTACACAAAATAAATACTGCAAATGGCAGTACTACGCCGAGTAAATACCATGCATGGTGATACCACGCATGGCAAATACTACGCGTGTTAAATATTACGTATGGTAGTTCTACACGTGGTAAATACTACACATGGTGGTACTACGCTTAGTCAATCCTACGCAAGACGGTACTACGTTTGATAATAATAATGTACACGATGTTATTGCACTCGGTATTACTGCGCAGGATAGTACTGCGCATGGCGGTACTGCGCAGAATAACACTGCGCAAGACGGTACTGCGCAGGTACCACCTTATGCAGTACTACTATGCGTAGTACTACTCACAAGGATACTACACATGAAAATATAATACGATAAATAGAACGTTTTATAAAACAACATATAACTATACAAAGCGAGCTAATACAACTCAGAATAAAAAAATGCGTGATGATAAAAAATAAACTAATATATATTGTAGCAAAGCAATGTTAGATAAAACATGAAAATGAGAAAATAATACGCATTAAAATGACATGTACCAGTTCAAACACGTAGTATATGTATAAACGTGTTTTCTCTAAGAGAAGTCTCTTTGTAAGTTCAAAAATCGGCAGTGTAACGGAAATCTATAACTGTAACATTCCGTTAAAAAATATCAGAGATATTGTGACATACTAACCAGCAAAAACGATGATAAGATAGGATTGCAACGAGACCGCTGCAATACTGAGCGTAATTGTGGTCATGGCGAGCAGATCTGCGATTAAGTTCGTTTTTCTCGATGGCCGATGAAAATCGACGTTCTTCAACGCTTCTAGGGCGCGCTTTTTGAAAGTGTTATAGAAGCCATTAGGTGCGAACGTTAATGGTATCGATCGTGGTGCAGCTGCCTCCTTTACGAAGAATTTTGGAAGAAGCTTGTACGCCCTTTCTGTCAGATGATGCGACTGTAAAAATAAATTTGTTTTAGTTAAATAGACTGAGAACAGTTGTAGGATTGCAGAATTACAGAATTGTATAAGTGTGGAATTGTATACCTGTAGAATTGTAAATTTGCGGGGTTGTGTAATTGTAGAGTTGCAGATTTATAGAATTGTAAATTTATGGAATTGTAAAGTTGTAGAGAAGTCGAATTGTAGAATTGTGAAAATAGTGAGTTGCAGAATTGTAGAGACGCAGAATGTAGAATTGTGGGGATGCAGAATTGTGGAATTGTAGTACTGTGGTATTGTAGAAACGCATAATTGTAGAATTGTAGAATTGTAAGGATGCTGAACTGTAGAATAACAAATTTATGCAGTTGTGCAGATATAGAATTGTACAATGTATAGATGTGGAATTATGAAGCTGTTAGATTGTAGAATTGTGGTATTGTGGAATTGTGGAATTGTGGAATTGTGGTATTGTGGAATTGTGGAATTGTAGACTCGTGGAATTGTGAAGTTGTGAAATTGTAAAATTATGGATTTGTGGTATTATGAAATTGTGGAATTTTGGAATTGTGGAATTTTGGAAATGTGGAATCGTGGAATCGTGAAATTGTAAATTTGTGAATTTGTGAATTTGTGAATTTGTATAATTGTGGATTTGTGGATTTGTGAAATTGTAGAATTGTGGAATCGTGGGATTGTCGATTTATGGAATTGTGGAATTGTGAAATTGCGAAATGGTGAAATTGTGAAAATCTGGAATTGTGATGTTACAGAATTATGAAATGGTGAAATTGCAATATTATGGATTTGTGGATCTGTGAAATTGTGAAGTTGTAGAATTGTGGAATCGTGGGATTGTCGATTTATGGAATTGTGGAATTGTGAAACTGCGAAATGGTGAAATTGTGGAAATCTGGAATTGTGATGTTACAGAATTATGAAATGGTGAAATTGCAATATTATGGATTTGTGGATCTGTGAAGTTGTAGAATTGTGGAATCGTGGAATTGTAGATTTATGGAATTGTGAAATTGTGAAACTGGGAAATGGTGAAATTTAATGAAATCTGGAATTGTGATGTTTCAGAATTATGAAATGATGATATTGTGAAATTGTGAAAATGTGGAATTGTAGTGTTCTAGAATTTTAAAATTGTGGAATTGTGGAATTATGGAATTGTAAAATTGTAAACTTACAGAATTGAGAAATTGTACAATCATAAAATGATGAAAACCTAGAACTTGATACTACAATAAAATTTTTTAACCAATGTCGTAATAAATAAGCGATTAATTATTCAGTAATAAATAACTGATTAATTAATGATAAATAACCGATTAATAATTCTGTGATAAGTGATTAATTACTCTGTAGCAGCCAAAAAAATAATTGATAAGATATACGGTTTAATTACCTCAAAAATTTCTGTAATATCTGTGCCTTTCGTTAGACGGATCCATTCCTCTCCTCCTGGATGATTTTTCGCAAAACCTTCCAAATCGTACAAATTATCTCGAATTCTCCATAAATCCTCCGCGCCATCTATCTCTCTTCTTCCTTCGATATAAGAGTACTGTGTTTTAAATTTTTTTTCTCTCGCTGGAAATGGTCCGAAGCCAGGTATAGAGCTCTCTATTGCTGGCATGATTCTGCCGTTAGTTTGTTTCTAAAAAAAATTTGAAATCAAATTCTTGTACAAAGTTTAAAATTATCGATATGTTACGAAATTATAATCGACTCTTAAAAGACTCATTTTAATGCTTAATTGCGGAGATACAGTTATGTAAATTATTTTAAGAATAACTGCACATATTCGTTGTTATTTAAGACGTAACCGTATTTGTAGATAATTCAAGATTCATTATAACTCGAATAATCAGCAAGAAATAACAACGCAATGTTTGTTGGTCTCAGAAGTCTTGTTCGCTCAGAAATATGGAAATTGTTTGAATAATTTTTTAATTCATAAATGGTGTATTTTAGAAGAAATTTAGAAATCAAGAAATTTAGAGATGCAGGAATTAAAAAATTTAGAGATACAGAAATTTAAAAATTTTTTAAGAATTCAGAAATTTGCAAATTCAGAAATTTCAGAAATTTCAGAAATGTGCTAATTTTGAAATTCAGAAATCCATTTGGAGATTCAGAAATTAAAAAATTAAAAAATATAGAAATTTAGAAACTTATAAATTCTGCAATTTAAAAATTTAGTACCTTAGAAAATAAAAAATTAATAGTTGTGGACATTAAAAAATTTAGAAAAAAATCTTCAAATCTATAGGCTTAGGTAGAAATTATATTAATTAATTATAATTAAAATTATATATTAAACAGTAATTAAATTTTCAAACCTCCAAAGTTTCAAATTTCCAAATTCACAAATTTTCAAATATTTTAGCTAACACAATATATAGCCATTTCTACAAAATTTCCTCTCTGTAACAATATAACAACTACAATAAATATGCGACGTCATATATAACAATTATTAATAACAATTATTAATAATTACTGAGATATACAATTCAGAAATTCAGATAAATTCCTATATAGTTACTTTATTTATATAAAATAATTCTAAACTAAATTACGAATAAACTACAATTAACAACTAAACAAATAAACAATGAAATTACCAGCAAACAAATATGTTTACGTATGCAAGTAAAACTGTTTACAATCCAGTCACCGAGGAATATTGATCAACATCGACTGTGCTGAATTTGATCGTCAAACTGACTGATGAAAATACGTGTAGTACAGCAATTTCTCGCTCTTATGTTCTTTCATATATGCACACACATATGTGTAAGTGTAAAAAGAACACCTACTACCGCTTTGAATCGTAGTCTGAACTTTGACCTCAAAAGTGATATCCAATTCCAGCTACCGATAAGTCGCTAACGCATTCGCACAGGAGCAAGCGAATACGATCTTCTAAATAAGGATAAACATGCTGTGCGTATAAAAATTACGGAAATATTGGAATATCGGATGGGAAATATTTTTTATAGGAAATTCAATTCATTGAATGAATTTAGTGAAAGGAGTTGAAAGTTTTAAGGATTTTATGTTAGAAAAGAGTATCAAGTATTCTAATATTACGAGATGGCGCATAGGAGGATGACTCAGGAGTTTCAGTAGGTTGATGGAAAAAAAGAGAGCAAGAAGCGTAGATGATTTTTCTTGGAGGAACTTTTGAAAATTTCAGAATTTAGAGGAGTGGGGATGGGATTTGAGATTTTCGAAATTTGATAATTCTGCAATTTGGGAATTTAGGGATTTGGAGTTGTGAGAGTTTAGGGATTTGGGTATTTCAGGATTTCAGAATTTCAGAATTTAGGAATTTAGGAATTTAGAAATTTAGGAATTTAGGAATTTAGGAATTTAGGAATTTAGGAATTTAGGAATTTAGGAATTTAGGAATTTAGGAATTTAGGAATTTAGGAATTTAGGAATTTAGGAATTTAGGAATTTAGGAATTTAGGAATTTAAGAATTTAGGAGTTTGGGAATTTAGGAATTTAAGAATTTAGGAGTTTGGGAATTTAGGAATTTAGGAATTTAGGAATTTAGGAATTTAGGAATTTAGGAATTTAGGAATTTAGGAATTTAGGAATTTAGGAATTTAGGAATTTAGGTATTTAAGAATTCAGGAATTTGGGAATTTAGGAATTTAGGAATTTAGGAATTTAGGAATTTAGGAATTTAGGAATTTAGGAATTTAGGAATTTGGGAATTTAGGAATTTAGGAATTTAGGAATTTAGGAATTTAGGAATTTAGGAATTTAGGAATTTTAATATTTGGGAAGTTCAAGATTGGGGTATGTAAGGATTTCAACGTCATGGATTTGGAAAACTAAAAATTTGGGAATTTAGACATTTAGGGATGTAGGGAGTTAGGAATGCAAAAACTTGGGGTGTAGAAGATACGCGAACGCAAGGGTTTGGGCATATAGGGATTTCACGATTTAAGAATTTGAGAACATGGGTATTTGAGAGTTTAGCAATTTAGATGTCTAGAGTTTTGGGCATGTAGAGATTTGGGGATGTAGGGATTTGGGAATGTAGAGATTTGAAAATGTAGGAATTTGAGGAGGTAGGAATTTGGGGATGTAGAGATTTGGAAATGTAGGGAATTGGAAATGTAGGGATTTGAGGATGTAGGAATATGGAGATGTAGGAATTTGGGGATGTAGAGATTTGAGAATGTAAGGAATTGGGAAAGTAGAGACTTGAAGATGTAGGAATTTGGGAATATAGAAATTTAGGTGTGTCAAGATTTGAGAATATGTATAGGAATTTGGTAATGCAGATATTTGAGAATCTAAGCATTTGGAGGTGTAAAAATTTGCTGTTAATTTGAAAAGAAAATGGTTTCTCTCCATTCTTACCTTCTTTTTCCAACAGCAGACCTTGTACAGACCTCCATACTTTTGACTCATCCTATGTATAATAGGTATTAATTCCATCAAAATGTCTTATCATTTGCACCGAAGCCAGAACGTGTTCAAATTGAGAAATGCTTATCCGAATGATTCAATATAATTGTAATTATGTTTCATACATAATACCTATATCATCCTCTTATCATTTTGCTGAAGATGACATGTTACTGTAACATTCCTTTAGCTCTGAAATATGGAAATTTATAAGACACAAATTTTGGAAGTTGGAGATTTGACAATTTAGAAAGTAAAAATTGCAAAGTAAGGCGTTGTGATTTTTGAAATTTTTGAGCTTTTGAATTAGAAGAAATTGAGATTTGAGAATTTAGGAAGTTGGGATTTTTGAAATTAGAAATGGGAATTTGAGAATTTAGAATGTTAGGATTTTTTAAATTAAACTAGATGGCAATTTGAGAATTTAGGATGATGGGATTTTTGAAATTAGAAGTGTGAAGTTTGAAAATATGGTCAAATGGAATTTTTCAAATTAGAGAAATAGAAATTTGAGAATTTGACACTATTCAAATTTTTGTGTAAGAAGAAATAGATATCTTAGATATTATAATAGCTGGAATTGTGTAATTTTTAGAAATTTGAAAAGTGTGAATTTTGGGAATTTGTAGGAGGTAAATTAAAAAATCTAAGATCTTAGAAAATGTAAACATAGGAATTTGGGCATCGAAGATTTGAAAAGTTAAAAATTAGTATTTTGCTATAAAAATAAAATTAGTATTTTGTGGACACAAATTTGCAATTAGAAAATTGAAGAATTTAGGTGCTTGAAGTATTTAAGAATTCGGAAATTTCATAAATTTCAAAATTCGCAATTTCTAAAATTTCTAAATTCAAAAAATTGTAAATTTCAAAATTCGCGAATTCTAAAATTTTTAAATTCAGAAGACTGTAAATTTAAAATCTCATCAACCAAACTTTTACTTTTACCTAAGTCGCCATTTTGCTCTGTAAAATCCAACATGGCCGCCATTTTATAAATCTCACCGCTGCATACATTTCGTAAACAGTACAGGTAGATAAAAGTTAACGAAACACATCCCTAACCTAACCTAACTCGTTCCAACAACTCTAAAAGAGATTTCCAAAGAATTCTTCGGAAATTTCTGAGAAGACATTGTAGGTTAACAAAAAATCATTAAACTTCTGCCTATCTTCTCCGATAACGTGCAAAGATATGTATTACGAAAAAATCCTATTATGTTTGATTACGAATATCAATAATAGCTCGATTGTACAAATATTCGGGCATAAGTTCATCGGTATGAACGAAAATCTTAAAATGAACAAGTAATGCTCGTATTTCTGTTGATATTTCGCAAAACTCGTGGCCGATCTTTCGTAATGTAAACAACATTTAACGCCAGCAGTAATTTATGAAACATTTCCGTGATAAAGAATCTGGAGAAATATAGAAAAGAAATTATATGACTGATATACTTAAAGTTGAGTTCAAGCTTCAGTTAATAGTTTTGTACACAAGTGAGGTTATGCAACGTACTGCGATCTGTTTATGGATTATGTTACGCAATAATTATTGGAAATATTTGTTGTTTGTAAAAACTTTGACGTTTGTTATTTATTTGGCCGTTTAATTATTTTTTATGTGTATTCAATTTTGATTTTAAAAAATTGTAGAAAAAATTCTGAAGAGCTCGTAATTCTTAGGTTTTATAATTATTAATTTATATTAAAATATTAATTCAAGATTAATTAAAATTATTTTGTAAATATATTAGTTTGTATTAAACTTAATAAAGATTATAATAAAGTTATTACTTATATTAAAATTAATTAAAATTATTATTATATACTAGAATTAATTATGATCATAATAAAATCATCAATTTATGATAAAATTAAATAAAATTACATTAATGTTATTAATTTTGTATTAAACTTAATAGAGATTATAATAAAGTCATCAATTTATATTAAATTGAATAAAAATTATTACTAAATTATTATTATACACTAGAATTAATTGTGAACATAATAAAATCATCAAATTATATTAAAATTAACTAAAATTACATTAATGTGATTAATTTTGTATTAAACTTAATAACAAAATCATGAGTTCATACTGAAATTAATTGAAACTACTTTAAAATCATTAGCTCATAATAAATTTTAATGCAAAATATAATCAATTAGAATTATTAAAAAAATTATTAATTTATACTAAACTTTATAGTCAAATTAAAAATTACTTATAAAAAAAAATGTTTAGACTGTTTGCATATAATTTTGTCGTTTTTAATTAAAGCTATCAAGTTATTTAAAATTAGTCGGCATGACAAACAGGAAAATAATCAGCAACGAAGAATAGTTTTTATTTGGTTATTCTGGTGGGAATCACCTACTCGACGGTTTTATAGTACAAGATATCACACATGTTGCACAATCTAAGAGAAAAATCATTCTTTCGTTCATAAATATTTCTTCAAGTGGAATAGTACTGTCGCTCTATCTATGTACACTTGAGTGTAAATATGACTTCCCTAGGGAAAATGGCAGACAAGAATAAGTTTCTAGAATTTACAATTACAATTAGTGTCATGCTCTATGCTTAATTTACAAAAGGCATTTTACAAATTGATAAACAAAGTTTTAGAAAGTACATGTTTACTTTTAAAAATAAAGTGTTTTATTATGCACTTTGTATTTCAAAATGGTGGTTCTAGTAACTACATCAAAATGTATGTTAACGTTTCTTATAATTTTAGTTTACGATTATTTAGGATGTACCACGACGATATAATACGTAAAAAACAATATACAAGACAATAGTGTGATGTGAAATAATTTATTTATAAAACTAAAAGCATTTTGAAAGCCTCGTTCGTAAATGTATTTTGAAATTTCATATTTTCGCGCGCAATGTCTGAAACAGTACTGCCAGCATCACCTAGCGGTCAACTATACAATTATTCAAACGAAAAATGATGTTTTTTCGTAAAATAAAGTATTTTTATAAGTTATTGATACTGTTAATACACTCTATAAGCAAAATTTTTAATTTACAGATGAATCAAATAAATTAAACGTCAATTATCAAATATATATATTTAATTTAATTCAATGTGCTCCACATTACAATATGTACATACAAATCTAATTAAATCTTCTCTTTTCTACATAGGTACTCTTATACATACGATCCAAGCATATATCTAACAGTAAATACATACTAATTATAATTTATACAAAATACCTTAATTACATTTCAATACTTTGTCTAATACTATCCATCCAATTAATATACAAACACGCTCAGAGTAAACAATTCGAGGAAGACCTTTTATGCAACGATTACAGGGAACTGTTCTATTATACAAATAAATTGTTGAATGTTTAATGTAATGTATTTAAGTAAATTGAAAAAATTTAGTAAAATATATATATGAACAAATTGTTGAATATTTAGTTAAATGTACTTGAATAACTTGTAAAATATTTAGTGAAATGTATTTAAAATATTTGTAAAATGTTTAATAAAATATATTTGAATAAATTGTCAAATATTTAGCAAAATATACTTAATCAAATTGTAAAATATTTAGCAAAATGTATGTAAACAAATTGTCAAATGTTCAGAGAAACATATTTGAAATATTTGTAAAATGTTTAATAAAATGTATTTGAATAATTTGTCAATTATTCATTAAAATATATTTAATCAAATTGTAAAATATTTAGCAAAATGTATATAAACAAATTGTCAAATATTTAGTGAAGTATATTTGAACAAATTGCCAAATGTTTAACAAAATGCATTTGAACAAATTCTCAAATATTTATTAAAATGTGTTTAATCAAATTGCCAAATGTTTAGTAAAATGTTCTTCAACAAATTGTCAAATGTTTAGTGAAACACATTTAAACAAATTGCCAAATATTTAGCAAAATGTATTTGAACAAATTCCTAAATATTTAGCAAAACGTATTTCAACAAATTCCTAAATATTTAGCAAAATATATTTGAACAAATTCTCAAATATTTAGTAGAATATATCTGAACAAATGGTAAAAAACGTACTGAAATGTTTTTGAACAAATTCCCAAATATTCAATAAAATATATAAAAAAAATTATAAATTTAGTGAAGTATTGTTCCAAGTTCCAATTGCCTGTGGAGGCCTCTCGCGGTGAAAATAAAAAACTCTGAAAACTTATTTCTGAAGTACAACAAGCCTGAACAAATTCACTGTTCCCAAGGTTGCAAGGTCCCGTTTTTGTCGCAACCCGCAGAATCTAGCACAACCAATTACGGCGGTTTATGGTAACCGGATCGTCGTGACCGGTACTCGATTTCCATTCGATTATGTCACGAGCTGAAGAAATTCGATTTTACTATAAGCATCATCCGATATTTCTCGAGAGTCTGCCAGCTCTGCTCGTTTGCGCGACACCTTTCGAGAAACGAAGCTTTAGCACACTTTTATAACCTTGGATGAACATGCGAGGTCTCAGATGAACCTTCTCGCGAGGAGTATGCCGATTACGGAGGCTAAGGTTATTTCAGAATTTTGGAGGGCGCACGCTTTTGAGGCGATGATGTTCGATTGTGGAGAAAAGGTGCGTGGGCTGGTGGTGGTCGGAGGTGGATTCATAGAGCATGCGGTGCCTTCTATGGCGTTTTTTGTGGAACCGGTGAGAATTCGGAAGTTGTAGTCTTCGGGGTCCAGACGGGAGTACATGAACGTGGGGAGGCGGTCCGAGAGAACCCATATACTGCCATTTCGATCAACCTGAAATGAAAAATAATATGGTGATTGTATGCTGGCAAAATAAATGTTAAATGGCAGGGGTTTAATTAAGAGTAGAACTAGCAATAGATTTAGGGAATTTGGAAGTGATGGATTAGGGAGTTTGGGATTAGGGATTTTGGGCTTTAGGGAATTTGGAATTTAAAGAATTGGGTATGGAGGAAGTTGAGAATTTGGAAATTTGGAAAATTGAATTTAAGGTTTTTAAATTTTAGAAATTTTTGAGTGTGGGAACTGGGGTTTTGGGAATTTGGAAATTTGGGAATCTGGGAATTAAGAATTTGGGGAATTTAAAAATTTGGGAATATGGGAACTAACAATTTAGGGAATTTAGAGATTTGGGAATTTGGAATTTGGAGAATTTGGAAATTAAGAATTCAAGGAAATTAGGGACTTGGGAATTTAGAAATTTGGAGAATTTGAAATGTGGAGAATTTGGAATTTGGAGAATTTGGAATTTGGAGAATTTGGAATTTGGAGAATTTGGAATTTGGAGAATTTGGAATTTGGAGAATTTGGAATTTGGAGAATTTGGAATTTGGAGAATTTGGAATTTGGAGAATTTGGAATTTGGAGAATTTGGAATTTGGAGAATTTGGAATTTGGAGAATTTGGAATTTGGAGAATTTGGAATTTGGAGAATTTGGAATTTGGAGAATTTGGAATTTGGAGAATTTGGAATTTGGAATTTGGAGAATTTGGAATTTGGAGAATTTGGAATTTGGAGAATTTGGAATTTAGAGAATTAGGAATTTGGAGAATTTGGAATTTGGAGAATTTGGAATTTGGAGAATTTGGAATTTGGAGAATTTGGAATTTGGAGAATTTGGAATTTGGAGAATTTGGAATTTGGAGAATTTGGAATTTGGAGAATTTGGAATTTGGAGAATTTGGAATATGAAATTTAAAAAATCAAGAATTTAGAGAATTACAGAAATATCTAAATCCTCAGTTTAAAAATGTAGTTTCAAAATTTTTGAATTTACAATTGTGAAGTACAGCCTTAACCTTCAAATCTTACCTTCAAATCATTAGGAAATACCATAGTAATGTTGTCCATATAAATAAGACCTTGTTGCTGCATCATAAACATGTTCTGTGGCCTCCAACAAGCTATAGCGTTTTTGTTGGTCAATGCATAAAATAAAACACCTGTGATTGGGTCCAAAAAGCTGACACTACTTTGACCATTTAATCCTCTAGATCCTAGAGAGTGGAACTCATGGAAGTTTTCTGAAACCATAAACAATTAAAAATGAAATAAAATGTAAGGATTACTGGAAAACGAAAGTGTTGAAGCTAGGAGGGCGCTGGTGTGCAAAACAAATATGGCGGATAGGAGTGTGCAAAATAAATATGGCGGACATTAGTGTACAAAATAAATATGGCGGACATAAGTGTACAAAATAAATATGGCGGACATAAGTGTACAAAATAAATATGGCGGACACTAACGTACAAAATAAGTAAATATACATTTAAATATGAACACTTTAAATAATAAATTAAATGCGCACAAGAAAATTTACGAATAAAGCTTGCAAGGAATAATTAAAATGCTATTTAACATTATTTCTACGTTTTTATTTATTATAAATAAGTAGTGAGTCATTTGTGTGCTACACGTCGGCCATTTTTATTAGTTCAGACACTAAGCATAGGTGTCGCATGTTAAACTTTGACTCTGAATACTAACCAAATTATTATTTAAGTAGTGAAAGAAAGTTATTTATTATTTAAGTAATGAATGTAACAATTTTTATTAGGTTTTTTGTGTATGATACTACATTATGTAATAAAAGACGTTTACCTGAGGAAGTAGCACGTTGAGGGTCTCTAAGTAGCTTTGTGCTAACTGAAAACTCCATGCTACTAGAGAGTGGATGAAAGTACATGGTGCTGTATCCATCGCCTGTGGGTGCAAGACTCATACCGAACAATCCATCTGTCCATTGGAATGAGATTCCTGATACGTTGAACTCTCCACCCTTTGAAAATTGTAAAAGAAGACAAAATTATACCGTAATATTTGATAAATTGTATCTATATAATCTATATACATATACAGGGTGTCTGTTCAAATGATCAATGATCTAACTCTAATTTGATGAAACTCCAACCCATCACTCACGTCTGCAAATACAGGGCCTCTAAAATCCAGCCCACCCTTATATTTCGGAAACGGTTTTAGATACGGAAAAATGTTTCAGACAAAAGTTGTAGGATATCAAGAATACAAAATGGCGGCAGCAATTTGACCTTGGATCGTTTGGAGGTCGAACTTCAGTTTCTTAAATAGAACCCCCATTTTTTTATCGCATATTCTCCCTCGAGACGTCTTCAAAACACTACCTATGTTTATTTTTTGTGTCCTTCCCAAGATATGAAGCTTCAAAGTTGACATATCGTCAGCATTACCCAAGGTGTACGACGAAGGTTGCACGATCAGATTTACGCCACTTATGTGTCAACTTTGAAGCTTCATATCTTAGGAACTTGCACAAAAAACAAACATAGATAGTGTTTTGAAAACGTCTCGGGGCTACAAGAATATGCAATAAAAAGTGGGGGTTCTATTTAAGAAACTGAAGTTCACGGCCTTCAAACGATCCAAGGTCAAATTGTTGCCACCATCTTATGTTTCTCTTGATGTCCCACAACGTTTGTCTGAAACATTTTTCCATATTTGATGCCGTTTCTGAAATATAGGGGTGGGGTAGGATTTCAGAGAGATTCTTTTATAAACATTTATAACTAAAATAACCTGAGGATCAGGATGGAAGAAATGGTGCTTGACAAGCCATGATTTGTCCATCTTCCACGAGTAAACCACAAGACCAGGTCCACCTAAATCACCCAGATAGGCATAAGAGTCTTCACAAGAATAATCTTCGACTGCGATGTTAGCGAACAGTGAATCAGGTGTTCTTTGATGATCCGGAATAACGAATTTTCGCATCAATTTGTCATTCTTTAAGTCGTATACGAGTAACGCTGGTGGTGATTGCTGTTCGGGGCTATCTAAGATGTCGGTAAATCCGGTATCCAACACCCATAATCTGTCGCAACGGTCTGCACGGATTCGAAACGTTGAAATGATCTCGGGAACGCTGCGATCTTTGTATTGGTGCGCCTCCCATGAAGGATAAGGTATTAATGTGGGAGATTCACGAGTATCTGAAAGAATTGAGGGAATAGGATTTTTTTACATTATCATTACTATTGTGGTAAAAATGTAATTTATAAACAATTTCAAATTTCACTAAATTTCAAATTCGTAAATTGTTGAATTACAAGATTGATAAATTCCCAAATTTCAAAATTACGAAATTCTCAAATACTTAAATCTCTAAACTCCTAATTCTGCAAGTGGATTCTTACATTTCCAAATTTTTAACTTCTAAATTTCACAAATTATCAAATTCCCAAATTCCAAAATTCTCCAATTTTATGATTCTCAAACTCCAAAATTCTCAAATTCCAGAATTCTCAAATTCCAAAATTCTCAAATTCCAAAATTCTCAAATTCCACAATTCTCAAATTCCAAAATTCTCAAATTACAGAATTCTCAAATTTCAAACTTCTCAAATTCCACAACTCTCAAATTCCAAAATTCTCAAATTTCACAATTCTCAAATTCCACAACTCTCAAATTCCAAAATTCTCAAATTTTATGATTCTCAAAATGCAAAATTCTCAAATTCCAAACTTCTCAAATTCCACAACTCTCAAATTCAAAAATTCTCAAATTTTATGATTCTCAAACTCCAAAATTCTCAAATTCCAGAATTCTCAAATTCCAGAATTCTCAAATTCCAGAATTCTCAAATTCCAAAATTATCAAATTCCACAATTCTCAAATTCCAAAATTCTCAAATTACAGAATTCTCAAATTCCAAACTTCTCAAACTCCACAACTCTCAAATTCCAAAATTCTCAAATTCCACAATTCTCAAATTCCACAACTCTCAAATTCAAAAATTCTCAAATTTTATGATTCTCAAACTCCAAAATTCTCAAATTCCAAAATTCTTAAATTCCAAAATTCTCAAATTCCAGAATTCTCAAATTCCAAAATTCTCAAATTCCAAAATTCTCAAATTTTATGATTCTCAAATTCCAAAATTCTCAAATTTTATGATTCTCAAATTCCAAAATTCTCAAATTTTATGATTCTCAAATTCCAAAATTCTCAAATTCCACAATTCTCAAATTCCACAATTCTCAAATTCCACAACCCTCAAATTCCAAAATTCTCAAATTCCAAACTTCTCAAATTCCCAAACTTCTAAATCCTTAAATCACCAAATCCTTAAATTTCCAAATCCCCAAATTCTCAAATTTCTAAATCCCCAAATTTCCAAAGTTAAAAATCCCTAAGTTTCAAATTTCCCAAATTCTCAAATCCCCAAATTCCCAAGTACATATTTAGCAATCGAATTATGTTTAATTAGATTATACTTCGATTATACCCGAATACCTATACAATACGATAAAATATCGATAGGTATAGTCTTTACGTAATACGTTGCTAGTTGTTAATCGACCATATCGTACATAGACTTTCGAAAGTCACGGAACTAATCGTGAGTGTAAAATCTAGTTTGAGAACAGGAAACCACAAAAGTTGTGGGTAGATATTAGATACGTGTAATTTACCGGAGAGAATAATAATAACTTTCAACCGGAAATGCTAATAAAATGAATTTCAAGAAATATTTGATTATATGAATGTACTTATATGTATATACATATACAAATGCACAGTAAGTATATAATTGTATACTATGTACCATTTAAGAAGTAGAGTGTGTAAAGATACTTTTTTTTAAGTGCAGAACAGAACAATGCACAAAGCGATGGCGTAAAAGACTTGTAACCTTGCGACTTTGGAACAATTTGAGATACGTGGATATGTACGCAATATTCTGACCGCAGGTAAAAAGTGTATCATTTCTTATTGTTTGAAAGTGAAATCGTGTGCTGGAAATTGTTTTTACTTTGTGAAATGAATATTAGATTCAAACTGAATCTGTTTGGGCTGATGATGAATTTAAGGTTTTAGTATGGGAGTATGTGGAGTTTAGGATGAAATTTTTGAGATGTGAAGATTTAGGAATTTAGGACCTTTGGGAATATTTGAGAATTTTCGAACTTGGGGATTTGGGGATTAAGAAATTTTGAATTTGGGAATTTGAAAATTTGGGAAGTTCATAATTGGGAAATCTGAGGATGTGGAAATAAAAGTGTTTAGGAATGTGCGGATATGGGGATTTGGGGATATGGGGATCTGAGGATATGGGGATTTGGGGATATGGGGATATGGGGATTTGAGGATATGGGGATTTAGGGATATGGGAATTTGGGAAGATGAGAATTTGGGATTTGGGGATATGAGGATTTAAGAATATGGGGATTTGGGAATATGGGGATTTGGGGATATGGGGATTTGAGGATATGGGGATTTGGGGATATGGGAATTTGAGGATATGGGGATTTGAGGATATGGGGATTTGAGGATATGGGGATTTGAGGATATGGGGATTTGAGGATATGGGGATTTGAGGATATGGAGATTTAGGGATATGGGAATTTGGGAATATGGGGATTTGGGAATATGGGGATTTGGGAATATGGGGATTTGGGAATATGGGGATTTGGGAATATGGGGATTTGGGAATATGGGGATTTGGGAATATGGGGATTTGGGAATATGGGGATTTGGGAATATGGGGATTTGGGAATCTGGGGATTTGGGAATATGGGGATTTGGAGATAAGGGGATTTAGGAATATGGGAATTTGGGAAGATGGAGATTTGAGGATATACGGATTTGGAGATATGGGGATTTGGGAATATGGGGATATGGGGATATAAGGATTTGGGGATTTAGAAATTTGAGAAGTTTGGAATTTGGGAATTTGGAAATTTGGGGATTTTTGGAACTTAAGAATTTGAGAATTTTGGAATTTTGGAATTTTGGAATTTTTAAATTTGAAAACTTGCAGATTTAGAATTGGAGCATTTGGAGAATTTAAAATTTGGAAATTTTTCGATTTGCATATTTAAAACTTTGGGAATTTGAACATTTATGAATGTAGTAATTTTGGAATTTGAAGATTCATGCATTTGGAAATATTGAAACTCGTAAATTTGAGAATCGACAAAAACAATAAAAAAAAATATAAATTTTTCAAGATTGACAATTCACAATTTGAAAGAAGAGATTATAGAACAATATAAAAAAAATACAGAACTGTGAAAACTTGAAAATTTACAAGTTTGTACTAATTATAAAGTTTATATGCTACGTTTAAAAAGCGTCTCATGCATACTCACCATTAATATAAAAATAGTTTAAACTAGCAGCAACACCGAGTCTCCATCTCGGAACAGTAACAAAAATCCTGTCATTAGTGATTTCAAGTCCAAGAGGAAGATTATCTTCTTGTTTGTATCCGGGGAAGAGTAGTTTAGTTTCGTTGTTTGGCCACTCGTATTCTAGTTGTTTCCATTGAAAAGCTACCCTGAGCTTGTCGTCGGCGACGATAATTTCCCCAAGACAAAACCAAAGAAATATGTTTAGAAAAAGTGAAGTCGTTCTGGACTGCATTTTTGTTTGATTTTTATCTTGTTTTCGTTGTTGGAATGTTGACGCTGCAAAAATATTATTTAATTATTAGTTATTGTTATATTAAAGTGTCGTTTAATTAATATATTTGGCTGTATTAACATATTTAATAAATATGATTGTTACAGTTTGTTAATGTCTTTAATATTTAATTAATATATTAGTGACGTTATACATTTAGTAACAATATTAATATATTTAATAAACATTATTTTTATAGTTTATTAATGACATTGATATTTTACTAATATATTAATAACATTATACATTTAGTAACAATATTAATATATTTAGTAAATATTATTTTTATAGTTTACTAATGACATTCATAGTTTATTGATATATTAATAACATTATACATAGAACATTAATGTATGTATTATTAATATTATAATTTATTAATATATTTAATAAACATGAATGACATATAATTATGTAATCATAACTCACTCTGTGTATTTAACACATATATTCAAACGATAATATTATTTATTTATTATTATTATTTATTATTATCGTTATCATTATTATGTATTATTATTATCATTTATTTATTATTATTATTATTACTATTTATTATATTTATTAATAAATAATATTATTGTTCAATATTTTCATTTCACTACTTTATAATTTAAGTTTTAATAATCTGCACTATTATTTAAATTTTCACAATGTTCAATATTTTTATCAAAACTTTTAATAATGTTTGGTATTATCTAAATTATATATATTTACTAGTTATTATGTTTAACATTTTCATGTTTGTCATTAATTTTCTAATCTTCATATTATCTAAACATTCTTGTACAAAATTTACTATTCAAACAATATTCAATAATTGCAAATGTACAATTTATAAATTTTAAATGTGCAGTGAGTGTACATTAAAATCTACGTCCAAAGCAAGTGAAAACAAGCAGTTTTCTCCTAATTAATGTTAATAACAGTTTTACTTCGAGTTCCATTTTATGACGAAGTGGAAAATCATCGAGAGATCCATAACCATAATCTACAGCCACATTCGCAACGTGCATTTGTAATGGAATGCATAAGTAATCAGCCATCGACATTTTCAATCTGATTATCGTGAATTTTAATAGTTCGATATTTTTCTCATAAAAGTACATTCAAAGATGATTTGATTCGAAGGATTTTCAGTTAGTCAGCAATTTAACAGCTGCAAGTCAGCGATTTAAATAGGGATGAAATAAACTCTAATCATAGAATCATTCTTTGTTACATGATATGTTTTAAATAAAACTTGTTTAACAGATGCATATACACAACTCTATTGTAATAATCTGTGAAGTATGATCGTATGCAAATCACTTCCTTGATCTTTGCATTCATTTAACTGTGTAAATACGATTCGATACAACGTCCTTGATGAAGCTACGTAAATGATCATGATTTAAACATATGCGAACTGAAATAGGACTTCCTAGTAACCGAGAATTGTGAATTCTTCAAAATACTAAATAGTTCACTTTACGGAAACGTCTTATTTCCGGTAGGTGACTCATTTTGGTTAGGAACGTATTCTAACCTGTGTCGTTATGGAAAATTGTGTGAAATGTTATACTGCTCTTAAAATTATACCATCTTTGCTTATTTGAAGTATATTTCTTGAATTTGGTAAAAAATTGATTCGAGTGTTGTATTGAGAGTTGAAAGGAAATTGGAGATGAAAAACAAAATGGAGGACGAAAAGAGAAATTGTTTAAATATGTGATGGAAGATAAGTTTTATTTTTTACTAGGTTGTAGTCTCAAGAGGAACAATTATTGGACAGTAGGAAAATTTAGAATGATAGGAATTTAATGTGTTTTTCAATTTTTTTATAATTTTTGGAAATTGCAAGTTTGATAATTTGGAGTGGCTCATGAGCGCCATTTGCAATTTGTCAAATAGTAATGTCAAATAGTATTTGTCAAACAGTCGAATAGTAATTATTATAAGTTCTTGTATTATTTTTGGTACTATTTATATTAATTTTATATTATTGTATTTTGTATTAATTTTGTATTATTTCAATTTGTATTAATTTTGTACTATTTCAATTTGTATTAATTTTACACTATTTCAATTTCTATTAATTTTTCACTGTTTCAATTTGTATGAATTTTATACTATTTCAATTTGTACTAATTTTGTACTATTTCAATTTCTATTAATTTTACACTATTTCAATCTGTATGAATTTTGTATTATTTCAATTTGTACTAATTTTGTATTATTTCAATTTCTATTAATTTTATACTATTCTAATTTGTATTAACTCTACACTATTCAATTACATAAAACAAATTTTCTACTATTATATATTAGTACAATTTTTCCAAACATCAGTTCATAAAAGAATTTATAGTATCAGTAAATATTTCTCACTTTACAAACTCTGACTAAGCGCCATTATTATTGAAAAATACTTACATAAGCGAAACTCGATATCATTCAAAAAATTGTTTTTCCCAAATAATCATTTTTCCCCAATAACAAATTAGTCATTGCATCGTTAACAATTAACATACGAACGTGTATGAATTTCGTCGTATTAAACATGCTTCCACGAATGGCAAGCTTTTGTAATCATATTGTTTCGTGTTATTCAGTTTTCATATGATCGTTAAACATCTTTTTACAAAAGAAACACAGACAACAGAATAAATTTTCATTATTGAATTATCATACTTTGTTCTTCACAAAAAGTTGCTTCTAATGCTGTGCGACAGTTGTGAATACAATCATTCGATAATAATTTATATTCAGACGTATTCATAAATAGCGAAGGCAATGTTTATTCATTATTAGGTTAGGGATTAAAGATAGTGTGCGCAATGCGATATAATTATTTAATTATCCGATAAACAAGAGGTTAGTGCGAGATAACCTTGTTCATGCTGAATAAAAATATGCATGTTGAACACCTCAGAACTTCAGTAAAACTGAAGTAAAATCCTCTAACATATATTCAAAATTATATTATTTCATTTGTGTATTAAAATTAACAATTAACAATTAAAATTAGTAATTTTAATACTCGCAACTAGCGTTGGAAACGAGAACTAATTTTGGCGGGAACTTTACCACTTTCAAATGTTATTAGCTTAAGCTTTTAAAATACATAATAAATAACATACAATAATTAACAAATAAAATACGGAACCACGTATGAAGTACAATAGAAAGCAAATAAGTACAAAATAGAATGAAAATGCCAGTAATTGTGTTCCTGTACAAAAAAGTAACGTGCTTGAAATATTTGAAGAGATCTCGTTACATAAATAAGCTATTATAAATCGAAATTAAGTAGGAAGTGTTTAAATGAAATCCGATGCGTGAGAGTTTTAAAATGGCGGGTATTTGCTAATGCTTGGTCAACGGAGAAAGAAATCTTCCGTGAAATTTGATGCAACACGGTGTGACGTAACGTCACACCAGAGGTGCAAGAGAATTTCTCAACCAATTGTTAGAATCCGGTATCAGGTGAATCGGAATTGTAACTAGCACCTATGGACGAGCACAAATTAATTCGTTTTCACAACGGAATACAATGTTCAGCCTCAATTGCGAATTGAACAAATTAATTGCTGTGTAATTAAGTATAATTAATTATATATATTAATTGATGGATGTAATTGGATATACTTAGTTATATCTGTTAATTAGGATGCTTAGTTGATCTTTCTTAGTTGTATACTTCAATTAATATTTATAGATCAAACTTTAATTAAATATATTAATTAGTGATTATATTTTTGAGATTATTTAATGGTAATTAATATATTTAATTAATTCAGTTTAATTATTTAAAGCAATTAATTTAATAAATCTAGTTTAATTATGATGTTGAATCAACCTGTATAATTAAAGTTAATCAATTGAGATTGTTTAATATACATTAATTCCTTCATGTATATTTAATCAATTTAATTTAACTAATTAACTTAATATAATCAATCAATGTATTTATTAAGTCAATTTAATTTAACTAATCAACTTAATACAATCAATCAATGTATTTATTCAATCAATTTAATTTAACTAATCAACTTAATATAATCAATCAATATATTTATTCAATCAATTTAATTTAACTAATCAATTTAATACAATCAATCAATATATTTATTCAATCAATTTAATTTAACTAATCAATTTAATATAATCATACAATATGTTTATTCAATCAATTTAATTTAACTAATCAAGTTATTATAATCAATCAATGTATTTGTTCAATCAATTTAATTTAACTAATCGATGGAATTTAGTAAATTCGTTTAAATTAATTTTCATATTTAACAGACGTGTGTAATTAGAAATAAGTAAGATTTTTTCTTCCCATAATGACACCTGTATAGCGTTAGCAAAATTCCCCAAATACATTATCTCGCAGTGTAATACGCTATAAATTATTACGTACGTATGCAGATGGGGTCAATGATAAATTGCAAGTATAGTGGTCTGCTACTCAAAACCGCTTTACAATTGAGACCATAAACAATGACATATGTAACAGTTATTTTTTAAGTAATATAACTGTATCTCGTATGAATGATTTTCAAATAATTTTTATATTTTATTCTGCTGTGAAATTGTTAACAACATAAATTCAACATAAGTTCAACATAAATTCAACTAGAAATCAACATATAAAGATACTCATAGCAACGTACGAAAGTCGATAAATATTTGAAGAGCAATAATAATATAAATTTTAAATGTTAACAAGCTTTATAAATTATTAATTCAGCATGAAGTTAGATTAGTATTATGTTACTTTCATATGGACACCTGATATGAACATTGTAACTTCTGTTACGGTGTTTTGCAATTACAATATAGTTTATACTGTAATATAGATACTGTAACAGGTTATACTATAATAAAAGTACTACAATATAGTTTATAAGATAGTATACGTACTGTAATATGGTTACGTATTTAAAGAAAATAACGTTTTCCTTGGTCTACAAACCATGGTCCATTATAATTAGAACTATTTTAAATTGCTAAAAATCAAGCACTGTAACTTGAAATTTTCTGGCTTCTGCTTCTAAAAATGTTATATTTCAAGAATATTGTCTTTTACATTTATTAAACTTGTTGCATTTATTGTTAATAAAATTACACAATAAAATACCATTATATTCAAATTTATTGAAGATGAATATTAACCAGTAAATTTTTGTGAAGATTAATAACCAGTAAATTTTTTAAAATAATTAACTTGCTATTTTCTTCTTCATAAGTACTTTACAAAATGTATATAAACAATAGAAGTTTACAATAATACTTTAAAGTTATATCTTCATTTTTTTCTAATTAAGTATTTTCAATATTGGCATGCACGTTAAATGGCGGGAAATCCCACACTTCAAATTAATAATTCATCAAAAGTACACGTGCTGAACAAATTTCATTCTCACAAAAAATTAAACAGACAAAGAAATGAAACATCCTTTATAAATTTACATAGACTTCTATATAACAATATCCTTCATAAATCACTAATAAATATTATCACTAATAAATTTCAGCACATTGTAAATCAACCATAAGCCTCTCTCTAAAATAACAAGCGCTAAAACAATAAAAAGAATACTTGTCTACTAACGTAGACAAACAAAATACAGTAAAAAAATAAATTTCCTATAAACAGCTTTACTATTCACATCAAGTGTCCATATTATTTTATTTCGCAAGACCTCTAGAATTAACACTAAACCTACCGGCACTCAATCAAAATTCAACGAACATAAAACACATTAATTCTCGACGAGAATGAAAAGCATCCAAAAAATACTTGGTAGATTTGGTGTTAACCACTGTCCGAAATAACCAAACGAATCACTGTATTTACCCGTGAGCCTCGTGAAATGACAGCGAGCTACCGTCTCGAATGAGAACACACGACAAACTGAGAATTCGTCGGAGAAACGAAAGACGTTCTCCTCTGGCGGTACCGTTTGGATACCGTTCAAGGCACCCCGAGTACCGATCCGCTCGGCAGACCAGTTAAAACACCGGTGATTCGTCGCGTTCCCCGCTAACCGTGACGTTGTTACGTAGTGAAATGGAACGACAAAGGTAGTACACCGGATTGTTCAAAAAGTTCCAGGAATTCTTCCTTCCATGCTCGGGTCATTACTCTTGCGTCTTATGCCATCAAGCACGGAATTTGTCCGCACGTAAGTTTCATTGATCCTTCGATATTTCGCAATATTTCGCATAACGTGTCGCGCATTCATAATACGCGCTATGAATCGAATACAGATTGTCGTGATGAAAATGTACATGCAGAGGATACCGTGCGAATCGCGTGCTAACTTACAATCTTTGTTATACGAGTTAGAAGTATCCTTGTAATATGTAATTTTTTAGGAAAATTTTGTATACTAATTGTAAGTTTTAGCGCTTTAAAATGTAGGAAGTTTCTTTTTTTAGAAGGCTCTTTGCTTATTTTTGTCACGGTGTTGATATTAACACAGTGTCACGTGAGGAATTTGATAAGATGGCGGGTGCTAATATTTGGTAAGATGGCGGGTGCTAATATTTGGTAAGATGGCGGGTGCGATGTGAACTGCCGTTGGTTCACATGTCAACTTACCACAACACTCATCAGAACCTTCGTATCATATAGTTTATAGAACAATTACATGCTTATGGAAGTAACTCTATAATATGTAATTTTTCAAGATAATTTTTGACGCTCTTCAAGCTTTAATTTTCATAGAAAATGTGAGAAATCAAGTTTGAGGATACTAATAGCTGCTAAGATGACGGGTGCGATGTGAACTGCCGTTGGTTCACATGTCAACTTACCACAACACTCATCAGAACCTTCATATCATATAGTTTATAGAGCAATTACATGCTTATGGAAGTAACTCTATAATATATAATTTGTCAAGATAATTTTGTACACATTTGAAGCTTTAGTTTCCATAGATAGGGAAATCTCCATATAACTGTGTTTTCTCCAAAAATGCAGTTATATCTCTTGAACGAAATTGTATTATGAGACTCATTACTTGTTTTTATTATGAGACTCATTACTTATTTTCGTTACGAGACTCATTTACTCGTAATTTTTATGAGACTCATCACTTGTTTTCATAATGAGACTCATTGCTCGTGATTTTTACGAAGCCGTTTGAGGATCTCTGAGGTAAGATGGCGGACGGATGCGATGTGAACTGCATTGGTTCACATGTCAACGACGTATACAGCGTTTCACACTTGACAACTTATCTCACTAATCACCTCACTTTCTCTTGTGGCTATCAAAAACGGGGAGTAGTATACTTGAAACCTTGATTAACATGAAACAGTTATTACAGAGTTATTGGTCTAATAAATATAGGGAAACTATGAGATGTTTTGATGAATATAACTGTCTTTGTTGTTGTAATAAGCATACAGTAATTTATCTGTTTTTCTCATAAGCATAGAAAAACTTACATTTATTTTTCTAATAAATTTAGAGAAACTTACCTTTGCTTCTTGTAATAAATATAGAGAAACTTATCTTTATTTCTCTGATAAATGCAGAGAAACTTAGCTTTACTTAAATATATAGAAACTTACCTTTGTTGTTACAATAAATATAGAGTAATTTACTGTTTCTTATTCTGATAAACATTGAGAAACTTGCCCTTGTTATTCTGATAAAAATATAAAGACTGATCTTTGTTTTTCACATAAATATATGGTAACATATCTATTCCGTTCAGCTAATTATAGAGTAATCTATCATGAAAACACAAAATAATCAAAAACAAATTGAACTTCACCTCATTCGCTAGAAAGTAAAGAATAGTTTTTTCTCCTCATTCTACACCACTCTTCTCTTACAAGAAAGTGTTCGTGATCAAATTATCAAGCTTCTGTGTCACAAACTTGTCCTAACAAACCTAACCTCTACTCTTCAAAATCAAATCTTTGTGCTAAATATTTTCTAAAAGCTACAATATTTTTGACATAGGTACAATTATAACAAAAGTTGATTATTCTCTTAAGAACACTTCGCTTAAATATATTTGTATTATAATTAAAATAGAAATTACAATATTGTTTATAAATGTTATTAGCTATATCTGATAGTTTTTAAGAATAAACTTTCTAGACGTTCAAACACGTAATACAATAAATTAATAGAAAAAAAGGTTAAAATTGATGAACATGCTCACCCCGCAACAATAAGATGTTGCGAAACATGTCAGAAGACACGACGCGGTGTATTTCTCACGGCTAACGAACAGGATAAACAAGTAATATAAAACGGAGCACAAAGTGTGGAAGAAAATTTAATTGTAAGCTGATTTATCTGTAAGTTGGTTCACTTCCCTTTGACGTAAATTTCAAGTGAAAGTTGTTAGAACGCTGCACCCAAGATTGTATGCAAAATGTCTACTGACGATTGTTCTTCTTCGTGAGATTCTCTGTTGTTTGTATTTCGGTCAGACATTGATTTATGCTATAGGATGTCTCGCAGACGTGTGTTTACTTAGGAATTTGCAGTAACTTCAATAAAACAATTTTACAATAATTGTAAATAAACAGTTGACAATAAAATTAGAAAAATACATTTTGGTAAATTATACTATTGTATGTTTATATAAGGAAATTGCACTAACATCAAAATGTGTTATTGTAGAATTGTTTTATTTTTTATTACTACAAAAATTTTTGTAATAACATAATTTTAATTCTGAAGAAACAATTTTGTAAAAATAACTTTCTAGTTAGGTTTAATAATTAACTTAATAGTCAACTATTAAGAAAGTAATTTACAACAAATGAAAAATAATATAAACTAATTAAATGACTCATTGCCTCATAAATCAATAAAATATTTTCCACAATAATTTTATTATTTCAAATCTGAGATTACCTAACCTAAAACCTTCCTCATGAATCAAACATTTCTCTCAATTTTCCAATATTATAAATAGCTGGAAACGAGGTAACATTTGTCGAACAATAAACTCGGAGCATCAGATGCCTCTTCAGGCAGCATCCATTTTTATAGCCTTTTCTATCATGCAATCGTAGTAGAACCGCTCCTCTGTTTCTCTTTTAACAGGTTTGACTTTAACCATCGTGTCGAGCTAGCTGTTGCACGATTTCGAGGTCGATTGGATAGTCCGTATTATGCAGCCATACTTTCACTTTCATGATCGTGTGACGGTTTTGCATGAAAACGTGGAATGTGCGGTTGCACCGAGCTTTAACTCCGTTAAGAGAACCTTTTGTTGCCATTACAATGATTACAGTCGTTACACCGACCAAGGCTCGTTAAGCCGTAATTAATTTCGTTATTATCGCAGTCGCTATGAAAATTCCGTTAGGATTTTATAAATGCTATTTTATGTGAAATATTATCAAGGACACATGTGGACCTAAATGCATAAACTGTATAAAATTTGTTCACTTGTGTAATGTTCACAAGTTTCATAATGTCAGGTAAGTTTTTTGATGATGAACAAGTTTTTGCGTTTATTATGTAACGTTTAGGATACATTTAGAATTTAATGTCAGAAGATCATGACGGCCACTGGTCTACCTTTGACCACTAGGAAAGTCTTACGCACAAAAACCACGTGTGTAATCTTTCTGGCAAAGGTAATATAACATAGTAAAGGTAATATCCAAGTATTGAAATAATAAATTCATAGAGAAGTACATAAACAACGGTCGAAAGTCAATTTACAAGAATTGACTCCCATGATGTCTTAACTGTGGATCACATGATCACATGCACACATCGAACTGTGGTGTGTTCGAATGATTTCTAGCGAATGATCATTATAAAAATTTATGGTTCCATTCCGAAGTACATTTTAGCTACTGTGGGAATTCTTTGTAATTTCTTGTGGGAATTTCTTGTGCTAAACTGGGAAGCTAAACAACGCGTGACAATACACTGCGTGGCTAAACAACGCGTGGCAATACACTGCGTGGCTAAACAACGCGTGGCAATATATTGCATGATTAAACGCATGACAATAAACTGCCTAAACAACGTATAACAATACGTACCTAAACAACGTGTCACAATATAACTTTACAACACCTCACAGTATATTGCATAACGCAATGAATGACAGTGACGGCGATATAACATGTGGCTACAGAATGCCAGTAATTAGAAAGGCCGAGACATTATGCAAACCTCGCGTGCCAAATTATCGGTCTACTTTTACTCAACAGAAAATAGTAGACCAGTTTCTACTACAACCACGTATTTGTCAAATATGCAATATATACGGAGAGAAGGATTTCAATAATGCATTCTGCATTCAGTCATTTCATGTAAACAGGTTAATCGGCCATTCGTTATGTTTTCACTTGGAGTTTCTTTTCAAAGTTCAGCCACCATCGTTCCACTCACCTATTCACCTTTAGATCTGCGTTACTGATCCACCGTAACTTTATCTACGTACTCGCGTGTGTATTCCTTGGGTTCAGGAGACTTTTCTCACAGCAAATTACCAACGGGTTAATGATACTGAGTTCAAAGAAAGATCAATTAAAGATCAATCAAGGATTGTATTATCAAAAATACATTGTTTTAAATTTAAGTTTGAAAGCAACAAAAATTTGCTTTGAAAATATTGATTATATTAAATATTAAAATGTGAAAAGTTTTCAAGTAGTAAAACTTTTTTTGAACCCTCTTTCCAACACGTTATAAATGTCTGGACGCACCAGGTGCGTCACGCCATGTTAACACAGTGATTCTCAAACTTTTAGGTTCGTTACATTAGAATGTTTTATTACTATTATTTATCTGGCAATTTTATTAATTACATAATTCGGTAATTAAGTGTGAATGATACACAGAACGATTGTTCACTTGCAACCAATTTAGTTTCCATTTTGTCTTCTTCATCATGTGTGAATATAAGAACTGATAAGTGGGAAGAAGAAATACTATAAAAAACGCCTTCTATCTATGAAAATAGTATTTCTATAAAAACCAGTGCTCATAAATATAGATAAGAACATTATTATAATTATACACAGTCATTTTGGTAAACAAAAACTTCGTTTTTTCAGAAATTTAATTTTTAGACGCAGGCTTACAGAATATTTGATAAAGTGTAATTTACGTTTAGCAATCAGGATCTAAAATCGACAAGGGAATGTTTGGAGGTAAAAACTAAAAATAAAGATTTGCGTCAACGGGATCGAAATCATCACATTTCAAACATGAAGTAAAAACAATTTGCAAATATTTTGTGTATTAAGAGAGGATGATGTCGATCACGGTGACCGCGTCAAAAGTATTTTTATAAAACAACTGTCATTTATTGATCGTATTTTAACGAGATACAGGTGTAATTATCACCCCTTTCTCTCTATTTCTTTTGCTTTTCTTTTTTCTTTTTTGTTCTTCGACAATATTGTCCATTCTACTCGGGCGCAGTCGGCTGAAAACAACAATGCTATAGAAGAGTAGAGACTACTGCTAAGTTCTGGTAAGCGGTCCGCGCAGGAATAAAGTGCGACCTAAAAGCTCGATCCGATAACATTTAAATTGTAACAAAAAAAAACAACAAAAATATTTAATCATACGAAATTACTTTTAATTGAAAAGTTGTGGTAAATGTACTGTCTAGGGAATTTACATGACCTTGATCTTCACATATACTGTAAATGTTATACTCGTGAGTGATTTTTAAAATTGTGCTCTGTTTGTGAAAAAGTTATAAAAAAATTAATTTATAGTGTAATGTATGGTTATACTATAGTGATATACATTTTGAGAAATCTTTAATGATGTTCAGAAAACTTTTAGTCCTTTTTGACGTGTTGAACAAAGAAACTTATGGTATAGTGTATAATCATATTGTAATAAATTATTAGTTATTGGGAATATTAAAAAACAAAAATAAACAAGTGTTACACTGACTGTATAATACTTTAATAATTCATATTAAGGACAGGTTAGGATTAGGTTAGGTTAGAATTAGGCAAAGTTGGATTAAGTTAGGTTAGGTTGGGTTGGAATTACATTAGGTCAAGTTGGAAGTAGATTAAATTATGTTTAGGTCAAGTTGAAATTAAATTCAATTGTACTTAGGTCAATTTGAAATTAAATTAAATTGTACATAGGTTAAGTTGGAATTAAATTAAATTGTACTTAGGTTAGGTTGGAATTAAATAAGGTAAGATTAGATCAAGTTAGGATCAGGTTATGTTATAGTCAAATTAACCTCTTAGTACCGAAGTATATTCTCATAAAAATCTCATATATATCCTTTCAATTTTCCTCTCTCAATAAATTTAATGCAAGATACTAAATATAATAAAATACTATCACATAGAAATTTAAATCTTATAATTATGTTATATAATAGATCTGTAAATTACGCCTCTGAACTTGTTATATTGAAGCAACTTGGTGTCTGCAGTTTAAGGTCAGGTTACGCTACGTTAGGTTAGACCGACATAACTTCAGTTTGTTATCTAATTAGAATTTATTGTTTTCTTTTCAAACAATCTCCTTATTAGTTGCTTTTCCACTATACCATAAATTGAATTTTTCACAATATTTTTAATAAATAATGAAGAATATCTAAAACCCTCTAAAGAACGTTCAAAAGAGATTTTTATATAATGTAAAGTATAACTATACTGAAAGAGTACTTCACTATAATATAAAATACTGTACCACAGATTTAATTTATTTATAACATCACAAACAGTGAACAAAACCTGATCACTCCAGAGTACATCTCCACACATAAAACATCAAGTTCATTACAAATCACCTAAACACAATTACCAGAAATACTAAAATCAGTCTACAAAAAAATAAATAAGAAAAGATCAACTCTTTACATATTCATCAAGTTTATCAACCACTTGCGATAAAAAATTATGCAAAGTACGCGATTCACACGCGTCCGTTGAGTTGACGGCTATAAGCAACGCGACACCTATCGGTCCGCGCGCCACCTCACCGGACGCGAGAAGAGAAGGTGTGAAACAGTGCGAAATAGTAAACAAAAAACGAGATAATAAAACGTGAAGTAATCGTTCGAAAGGTAGCACTTAATTTCCAATGCCTCGAGCCGCCACGGATATAAGGATATTAGAATGACAAAGAGCCACCGTGTTACCGGTTCCTCGAGCAAAGCGATCCCCACGAGCGAATATCGTGCATCCGCTGTCACCAAGTGGAAAGACATTATTAGCGTAAAAAGGAACAGGATAATGAAGGTTCGTTGCGCAACGTAAGATACAGATGTATCGATATACACACAGAGAGCCAGCTAAGCATTCTACGAACGATCGAACTGCCGAACGAGAGAGACACCTTGCACAAACAATACGGTAACAATAAATCGAGAAGTTCAACAACGTTCAATAAATATTAGTTGGCAAACGATATTATACATTCTCTCGTTCCAACGTTCCGAACGATCGAGTCGGTTAATACGATTTACCCGCGACTCATTACCGATTACGATTGATATATTGTTTCTCGGTCCAGCCACGCGTCCATTCGGTCAAGCACCGTGCTGCTTCCCAATTTATACTTTCCACAAAATCATCATTCAAGATATTCTATTAATCAGAAATTAGTAATCGGGAAGACAACAGGTGCCTCGACCCTGGGACGGTAGGTCCAAACAATCGCCTGCCTTCAGGCAAGGGACCGATTAGGTCCAACAGCGATCAGAGCTGTGATTGGTTGAAACAATATGTGGCTGTCGCCCGTCATTCTGGGAGAAAGAAATTCATCAAAGTACAATTCTCTACTGATAAAGAAAGAAAATCAAAAGAATACAAGAAATGCTGCCGCGAAAGATGCAGCAAGATGGCGGTTGTTGAATCAAAATGGCGGTTTGATTGAATCAAGATGGCGGCTAGGTTGAATCAAAATGGCGTCACTTTTCTGGAGACCTCCAGAATTGAGTTAAAAGTTAAGATACAAGAATTTTATAAGTAATTTATGGAACTTGCACATCATCTTTCGAGACAACTAATACTAAGTTAACCCTGTAGCCACATTTCAATTTTATTTATTTATGTGATGGAGCTGAGAAGTTGGCAGTTGATTCACGTCAATTTGACCGATTATATAGATTATATTAAATGTTGTTGTAGCTGCAAAATCTCAAAATTTCTCCAACTACAAATTTCTAGAATTGTATAAACATTTGAATCCTCAATTTCTTCAAACCCAGTGACTCATAAAAATCAACAGTACTCAAACTGTGCAGTAGCTGTGTCGGTAAGGTAGGAAATGACAACCAGAAAATGTTGAATCACCAAAAATCCTCCTCCAAAAATTATTTTTATACCAAAGAGACCTATATGTAAAAAGCCAAGAGATATGTAAAATTTCAATCTGATCAGATTAGAAAAGTTGTGGAGGAGATTTAAGATTGCCCTGCTATCGAACTGCCATTTTCTCAGCTGCGAATGCTTGTATCTTTGATTCAATAGGTTGTAGATGGATAGTTATGGCTACAGAGTTAAAATGAATATTACAGACAACAGTTTACTCGTGTACGACCACTACGTTTACGATTCCCTTCGGAGACGTGCGACACCTCTTCGAACGAAAACGTGTTCCCAGAACGACAGACTCTGCCCAATCATTCGAGCTTTCCACAGAACGTCTTTATTCGGAACAAGTTGATAATGTGACACTCAATAAATAACAGAACTTCTACATGTCCAAATTCTGCGACAAGATTGTCCTGCCGAATCGTGGAACGAGAAAGGACTTGTGTGTTTCTCCTGCAACGATTTGGAAGGTAAACGAATCGCGAACGATCAGCAAAGAGACGCGATTCGGAAAGACAACCGTTGAAAATGAAGTGTACTCATAACAATGCGTAGTTTCCTTCATTTTTCGTTCTTCTTTTCTCTTAGTTTTCTCTGTTTTCTCTATTTTTTCTTAGGTACGTACACGTACGGCGCGGTATGATGTTTTCACATAGTTTTTTGTTTTCTCGAAGTAGTGGTAGAAGTCGAGTGAAAGAATAGACAAACAGGGTGCCTACTGAGGTCGAGAGGTTCCCGCCGAGAGAACCGAAAGACTTCTCACGATTTTTCATAGTCTCGTTTTGTTTTTTTGACAACACGAGAAGTCTCGTGACTTTTATTTAGATTTTGCAGTCTCCTCTTGCACCGTCTTCGCCACACTTTCGCAACACTTTCGTTTGGCATGTGCCGACTTCCATTTTCGTCTGAAAGCATGAAACGTATGAAAAGTTCGAGAGCCTTGGCGAGTGGAATCCCCGCAACGAAAGATTCATCATCGACATAACCTAAGACGACACATAGATTCTATCGTCCCGCTCTTTAACCTTTCTTTTTTTTCGTATGCTTGTCGCAGACTATGGTTACCGAGAGATACATTTACCCGATTGTTTGTCTTTCTACGAAACGAGCTTGCACAGACTTTCTATTGCTGTCAATAGACACCCTGAGGAAAATGATGAGAGAACGATAGAGACAGAAAATAAGGAAAAAACGAAAGATGGAGAGGGAAAGATTTTTTAAAGATTCGTAAATTATTTGTCCGATCGTAGAGTTTTTCTAAGAAAATCTAAGCTGTGATGTTTTTTCAGATTGATGATGGGGGGCAGAAGTGCCCGCAGGGCATGAGGACGCATGGGCAATGATGAATTTTTAAAGTATCAAATTATCGAATTCCTAAATTTCCAGCGTTTTGAATTTTTTTTCAAATTTTTAAATTTCTAAATTTTCAAATTTTTTAATTTTTTAATTTTCAAAATGACAAAATTTCTAATTCGTCAAATTTTCTGAATTTTTAAATTTCTATATTTTCAAATTTTCTTTCCAAATTTCTTGCTATGAAAATTTTTCAATCTTGAAATTCTCAAATTTGTAATCCTCAAATTTCTAAAACATCAAATTCTCATTGTCCCATGCTTAAAAATTTCTAAAGTTCTAAATTACCAAACTTCTTTTTTTTGAAATTTCAAAAAATTATTAAATATTCCAAAATTTTTAAATCCCAAGTCCTACAAATTTACAATTCCTAAAATTACCAATTATTAAATTTCTAAATTTGCAAATTCTCCATATTTCCAAATTTCCCCAGCTAAAAGAGATCATCTAAATATAAGGCCTTATAGCATGCATAAAGTTTATTGTTGTATAAAAACATGTCTCAGAACAAAATTACTCATCAATTACAAATCATCTAAAACTCTAAACTTCAAATTCTAAAAAAATTTTATGAATTCAATATAATTAGCTCACATATTTTTACTCTAAAGCTGCGATAAAAAAAATCTGAACTATCTCACAAATTGCTTTTTATTTTTGTAACAAAGTATTTAAATGTGTTGCATCTTCCTTGAAATAGCATATAATAACTATTCTGAAAAATTTAGTCATACAACAATAAAGATATACATTTAAATGTTTTCTGTCATATAGAACATATAGGCGATATAAAAAGAGATATAAAAATCCGCCATATTGATCTAAAGCGGATGCGACTTCAGATGGCGGTAAAATTGAAATCAATCTATACGTAAACGAATTTTTATAACGAAATAAATATTTTTATCCATTTAATAGAAATGCTAAAACTCATTCTATTATAGTATCAATTTTGTGAAGAACAATTAATGTTATTTTCAAATATTCGTATATACCAACAATTAACCTATAATTTCAATAATAATTTGTTTATTAAAATGTACGAATAAAATTAATTCTACAATATAACAAGTTTTAGTATTTCATATTAAATCAATAGAAATAATTTTTATTTCATCATAAAAATTCATCTTCAAACACTAAAACACTATCAAAATCAAACTAATTAAAATTAATTCTATAGTACAAATATTAGTATTTCATATTAAACTAATAAGAACCTTCATTTTACTTTGTCATAAAAATTCCTCTTTGTACAAACACATTTGAATTTTCCCGCCATCAGAGATCACTATTGCTTTTAATTAGATGATCCTCTCTGTCTTTAGATTAAATTTAATAGTCTTTGTCCTCTTAGTATCACGACAAACAAAAGTACAATTTCCCAACACTCTAGGAGATGATAATGACCGCCCGTTAAGTGTCCGTCACTTAAACTTACGTGTTCTTGTGGACGCCATTGCCCATCACTGTTTCAAGTCAAATTGTCTATCAAAATGAAAGAAGGTCGAACTCTACGATCGGAATATCGACAATCCGATTGAATTTTAGGAATAAAGTAAAGAAAACGGCGTGAGTCGAGTGTAGAGAGAGCCGATGTCGATTTTCGTGAGCACCCTCCGTACTTACCACTCACTCATGCGTCGCCAACATGTTCCTTGCAAAGGAAGAGGGCTTTCTCAGATCGAATCGACTTTTTCTTCGCGATTCATAAAGTATAACATTAATGATGATGCTCGTTACAATCGCAAATATCATTGGAACTGATTATCTGACAATTTTGGCAACCGGATTAGCTACAACGTTTTTCTAAAGCGAAATTCCAATTTTTTTTATTCACTTTTGATTTATCGATTTTGTCTGCTGAATTGAGATTTGTTCATCTCCATGTTATGTACAGGGTGGCTCAAAGTTGAATGCCCAAACTTCACTAGTATTTTATATGTGATATACACATAGTATATTCTATGAATAGATAGATACCAAAGATTTGAGTTATAATAAAAATAAAACCTAGAAATATAGTGAGATAATTTATATATTGAGATCAAACGTTGAAATTTTACAGTAAATTTAGATGTAGCTTGTTTAATGGTTAAATATATGAACTTAAAAATTTTCACAGTTTTAAATTTCTAAATGTTCCAAGATTTCAAATTTCAGAGTTTTAGGATTTCAAGATGTCAAATTTTGAAGTTTCCAAGATTCCAAATTTCCAAATTTCTAAATTTCTAAATTTAAAAATTTGCAATTTGCAGAAGACTAAATTCTCAAATTCCCAAGTTCTCAAATTTAAGCTTCTTACATTTCTCACAAGTTCTTACATTTCTTATTTCTATTTACAGAATCTACTAGTGAATTTTATCATTTGACTTTGAGATACCCTGTATTTGTCTCTTCGCATCCATTTTGTTTGCAATAATTCCAAACTAGAATTACCTACTTTTATGACAGATTTCAAATGAATTCATACGATGTTTCAAAATACAGACAACGATAATTATATACAATGATTAACAAAATGTAGAAGGTAGTTTACTGCTTTTAGGAAGCCTCGCTAGATATAAGATTGCTTCAAAACCAAAACATTGGATTTCATTTTTAAACATTGTCTTCAATATAAACTGTCTTGTACCTCTCAGAATATACTCAACGAAATTTGTACTTGCTTAAAAAAATTGGCCTTTCAATGTTTTGTTATGTTTGATATACTACAAACCTTATATTCTTTAAACTTTCTAAAAGTTGTATAATACCAAATATGAAAATTACAATGCAGGAATGAAAAATAATCGTTCGATAAAACGTTCTGACTTAAAATAAATCATCGATGGTAACAAACAGAAATCAACATGGAAAAAATAAATATCAGTGTATAAGAAAAATTAGCTACATATCTACAAATATATATACAGAAAAATCAGAAAATTTTAGGAAGTTCACTCCTACTTCTTTTTATTTTCACTCAAGAAAATGTTGTAACCAGTGTCAGCTGCCAAAATAATTCTTTGTACATATATACAGGGTGAGTTTCGAGATCATGCTTCTCTGAGCTTACAAATTAATAACATTTTGTATACAACACTTGTAGCTGATAAAAAAAATAAATTTAAATAAGTATAATGTCTGAGTATCTTGTAATATATAATGTATTAAATTTCAAATTATCATTCTTATATGTATAATATAATACACCGCAATATATTAACAAACTATATAACGAATATTATAAATTACACTAAAATAAAAATACTAAATCAAACCTTAACTAAAACAGATTCATTCTTATGTATAAACGTAGGAAAATGTGATAATCTTAAGCAAATAAACATTTACATGAAATCTTCGAAGACTCTTCACTAATATATGATTCTTTTGCAGTTGTAAACACTGTAACAAAAATGGTTGTATAGCATATATTTGCACAATAGAGGATGTCAAGATAATACTCCACTTTTTGTTATCATTTAGATGGTGACTTTTTCTATCAGCTACAAATAATTAGTAATAGGAACATATCCTTTTCAGGAAGTATTGTACAAAAAGAAAAGCTTTGATTAAAAGTTTCTGACAAGGAGAGATTGCAGCCTGATTGTAGTTTCTTTTGTAAGTTTTTAATTTACAAATTTACAGATATTTGAATTTCTAACCTACAAATTTTTAAGTTACCAAATTTTTTCATTGAGATTTTAGATTTGAAATCTTGAAAATCTTCAAGTCTTCAAATTCAGACATTTCCTAATCCCCAGAGCTTTTATTTCCAAGCTCCCAGTTTCTCAAATTCCCCAAATATTAAATTTTGTGACTCATCTAATTTATAAACCCTCAGAACTTTTAAGTCCTACACCCTAACCTCTAAATAGTACTAAATTCTCCAAATTTCTACAAACTTAAATTCCCAAGCTTTCAATTTCCCCAATTTCCTAAATTGTTAAATCTCCTATTTTCAATCTCAGATTACAATCTCTCCTTAGATCCAAATGAAACATCTGAAAACCAATATTCTTGCACAATTGCCAGTAAAAATCTATTAGATTTGCAGTACCCTGTATATACACACAAATCCTGTACAAACACTGGTGCCATATAGTATAAAAGTTCCAACATTCTCCGCGTTACACAATAAATCTCGATAAACTAATCAAAATATTCCCTAAGAATGCTCATAAACGCTACACTGTGTTGAAATCGATTCGATCTGAAGCGTTAAAATAAAAGTTGTGACAAACTAACCTGAGGCAACATAATGTTCACACTGCAGCTCGTGTATAAATACAACGACCGATATTTTACAGAACGTATCGCAAATTGTGATCGTACGATCAATATAATACGTATATACAGACTTTTAATAAGAGGAACGATAAAAAGCGTTTGTTAAATAGAACAATATGTTTAAAATGGCGGATTAAAATAGGTTTCGTTAATGGGCTGCAGTGTGAAGGGTCACCTTTCCGCGATCGCGTCTCTCCAAGAGAACACTGGTGCAGAGGCTGAGAAACAGCGCGTGGAAACGGTCTACCGTGAAATAAAACAACGGCAAGGCCTTCATAGTAATTCCTTCTACACAAACCGACCAGGTCGAAAGATCTACACCTTCCGGACCCGATCAAGTAATTCGATATCGACGAGCAACGGAAAGATTGCTTGTGTATTACTCGGCCAACAAATATGTGCAACGTTTTTAGTCTCCTACGCGAAAGCTTTCGTGCTCGCACAGCCATCAACAACAGTTTTTCTTTTTAGTAACTACAAATTTGAATACCAGGTACTCTTAGATAACAAGGATCCACAGATCCACAGGATTAAACTTTAGGTGAATACGGTGGCGTAACTGGGGACGGACTGGACCTAACCTGAAATATACTGGCCTTCCACGAGTGGCATGAGGAATGGAGACTGTGGGATACTTCATACTATTTGGAAATTTTTAAGCTTACAAATTTTTCAATTTCTAAGTAACAAAACTTAAGAATTTCCAAATTCTTAAATTTTCAAATTTCTAGTCCATTCTCAAGTTACCTAAGTCTTAAATTATCTAAGCTTTCACATTCCCTACACTTTCAAATCTCTATACTGTTTTCAAGTTCCCAAACACCTAAGTTTCTCTCCAATTCTCAGGTTTCATCTCCACAATCTAAAATCCCAAAGATTTCACATTATCAAGTCCTCACTAAATTTCCAAATCTCTGAACTTCTAAACCTTTCAATTTCCAAGTTCATAAGTCCCCTAAATTCTTAAGTTCCTCAAACTTACTTCATAAATTCCTAAATCACCAAATTTCCAAATTAGTTCTTGAAATCTACAAATGCTTTAACTCCTTAAAATTCTTAAACTCCTCAAATTCTTCAATCATCAGATTCCCAAATCTCCAGAAGCTCATGCCTAATGCGGATCGTTAACACTATCAGTAAAGATTAGGCTCCCGGTCAGGAATCCCCGTTACGCCAACGAGCAGGAAAATCGCTTCGACAAAAGAAAAAAAAAAATAATAAACAAAAACCCGACTGATCGTAGCTCACCTGGCGTTCAAGCCTCTCCGAGAAGAGACCACGCTGATCACAGAGCACACGTACAAAATGTGAAGGACCGTTTTATTCGACACGTTTACTGGCAGCGAAAACGAAGAGGCGTACGACCGACCGTTTCCACTGCACCTGGTAAACCCTCTCAGGCACTGACGTGACATGTTTTTCTTTTTGCAATGATATATAAGAGAGAGAAAAAAAAAACAAAGAGTTTGCTAACTTCGTGTAAGACTTCGTGGGAGAGGATGCGTCAAGTGCAGCCGCGGCCGATCAACGTAGTGTGTATCCACGCGAGCTAACATGTTTTACGCGTGCATGTTGCTTTCCTCTTCTCAGTCAGGTCCGGACCCTAATTTGAATTTAGGGGCGGGCCCAGAGCACGAAGTGCAGTGGCGGGGTGGGCCCGTCCATTGGAGGTGATCATCTGAAGCGTGGATGCATCATGGGCGCCAACATCGGTGCACCGGGGAATCCCATGGGAGCAGCGAATGCCGGGTGCATCGCTCCCGGTGGTAAAGCCCCGATCATTCCTGCAAACAACGAATATCGTCAATTATACCCTGAAAAATAATCCCCCTCTGTTCATTCGCATCTTATTTTCTTGCAATCTTTTCGTATCTCAACAAGATAGTCTTCTTGTGTACTTACGTCGACAGAATATTGTCAAGTACAAAAATTAACTGCCTATGACTTTGTGTATGCTTATGCGTACATGTCTCACATGTGCGCACATTGCTCTCCTTTTTTTGATACACTCTGTCTTCCGAGGTGCTTCCGAATTTTTTGGAGACCGCGTACGTTCAGGAGACAAGTATGCCATGATAGTTACGGAATTTTGAAAGAAACTTTATTGCTAGAAGTTTAATCGTTTGTTATTGTTGTGTGGGTACGAAGTAGTCGCTGTTCTTCCAATGTATTCCGAACTAGAGAGAATTCTTACTCTTCTGAACGGGAAGTTGCCTGACAGCCGATCGATGGTATTTAATCGCATCAAATTCACGACAGTCTTTGATTGATTAAGAAATCAGAGAAATCATTTAGTAAGGTTTCTGATTAAGAAACTTAATGAAAGGAAAGAAGAGAAAGAAACTGTAGTCTCGCTATATGGCCTACGTGGTACTATGAGCAAGTTTTTTTACAAGGAGTTGCAAACTAGTACTATATTGATGAAATCAGAAATTCAAATTTTATATTAATATTTAAAAAATTTATAAAATATGAAGTATAGAAATTTAGCAATCTTCAAATTTTTAAAAACTCAAACTTACTATTATGAAAACTTGGAGATTCTAAAAATTTTTAAATCTCGACATTCTTCAATGTTTAAATTAAAATTTAAAGAAATCTTGAAATTTTTTAAGTTTCAAATTTAAAGGCATAGAAATTCAAATTTGTGGAAATTAAAAAATTAAACAAATTGAAAATTTTTAATTTAATATTTCAAAAAGTTGTAAGTGTACAAATTTAAAAGGTGTAAATTGTTTGCTTCGAACTATTAACATGCCTCTGGTAATCAGACACATTGTGAAGAAATCTCCGTTTATATAGCCCCTTATAATTTCCCTCTACAACCCACGGCCATATAGCGAGACTGCCAAACTCGTCATAAAATTAACTTGAATCAACTAAATAATCCTTGTATCAACTTCAACGATGTCTCTTCATGAATAAAGTCGAAACGGAAAAACAAATACAAAGATTTGAGTTTTCTAGATCTACATTGTACACCCGTAGGGGGTTCCTTAGTGTCAGCCCACCTACGTCTACCTAGCACTTGATCGATGCGAATTACCAAACTATACGAGGAATTGAGCTCAGCATGCAATGTGCCGCATATGCAAATACAAGTCACAACAAACTGACAAAAGGTGATACCACACAAAACCTCACACCATACAAAGAAGAAAACTCATACGATGATTCGTTATAAATTTGAGCGAATCGCTCGACTGCCAGCCGATCTTCCGAGACACTGCTCCAAAAACATTTACGTGAAAAATACAAAATGTCTCAAAATTCTACACTACGAATACTTCAAAATCTATATGCCAAATTTCATCGATTCATTAAAAATTGTATATTTGTCACGTTCCCAGCTGTTATCCACATGTAAAATGTGTACTACACGGGTTTGAATGTGTCAAACCTATGTCTAAAAGTGTATCAGAATTCGTTATGAATATTCAGTTATTATTTTTTATTTATATCTTGAAAAATTCTCAATCTTTTGGCATGCAGAGTTTGCAATTTTTTGTAGTGTACAATCTTTGTGAGACACCCTGTACAAGTTATAAATATTTATATCTTTAATTTGTATATGATCTTTGTTAATTTTAAATAATCTCAGTAATATTCAATTCTGGTATTTACAGTACACTTTCGTTATATTGCCACATGAGTGAAAGTGAAACATTACTGGCAATATACTGGGTTCAAATGTAAATTTATACAACTGATAATTTATAAATATGTAAATTAAGAACTTAAGAATATATAAATTTAAGACCATGTAAATTAAAAAATTTGACAATAAATAAAAAATTTGAAAATATATAAGTTTAAAAGTATCCTTCCTATATTTCTAAATTTAAAAATATGAAAGTTATATCCAAGTTAAAAATTTGTTAAGATAATGAACTATTAGTTCATGTGAAAGTGGCAATATAACGAGAGTCTAGTGTAAATCTAAACTTTCTATTCCGTGTACCTGTGGTACCATTTATATCTCAGAGTAAAATTCAACCAACATTTCCATCCCCTCGTTTAACAATGTCAACTCAGACGCATTTATAGTTAAATATATATAAAACGACTGCAATTACTTGTATACAGTTATAATCATATATAAACTGGATAACGTGAAATCATTTACTTACTGTGGATTGATTCGACTTATCTAAAATCGTTTGTGTGACACAAAAGCTAGGCTATGGTGTGAGGGAGATACATTACGTTCGTTCTTGTTGCACGTTTCTTTGTCTGTTTCATGATACACACCGTATATTAGAAAAAAAAGTGGCATTTACAAATGATCCCTTCCCTCTTTCTGTACCTTTGGAGTTTATATTTTTAAAGAAATATCACTAAAATAAACAATGCAATTAACTACTTGATATTTCATATATTAACAAAAAGTGGTACAAAAAATTCTTGAAATAAAATAAAGAAGGAAGGGATAATCACTGAAACTATGCACCAGTTCCCTTTCATTTTTTTTTCAAAATGACAACTTCGAACGACTGTCAGTACCGTGCCCAAAAAGCAGTTTCTTCACTACTATATCACAACACCAGGATTTCAAGCTATATAGTAATATGAAGAAATAGGATGATAACACGGTTGGCGAGGTAATGGCAAGTGAGTCGTAAGAAGAATATGATCAAGTCGAGATAGTGAATAAAGAAGCTAATGAAACGGAAAAGAAACGAAAATAATAATAATATATACGATGAAACAGCCGAGCGGCCGAAAATCGAATCAATTTCGCAACAGAGCGTTTTATAAACGTTCCAGGAAAAAAAACGTTGTCTGTAAAATCGCGATTGTCTCTAATTGTAAATTGATAAAGCAGGCATATACCGAGTACATGTATATGTATATCGCGATTATAAAAATATAAATCTAGCGTAATCGTGCTTCCGATACCGAGTACTCTAGTTTCAAGAAGAGGTATTTCACGTCCAAAGGGTCGTGATGTGTCCAAAATCAAAGTGTGGCTGTCCGGCGTTGAAGGAATCAGAACTGATGCAATATCGTTGGCCGCTCGACCCACCTGCCCAGTGACAATAATATAAATATACAGAAATATATATATATGCGTGTATGTGTAACTGTATGTCAGAGTGACAATGATGACAATGATAATATTAATTAATAATTAACGAAAATAATAATAAATATAACGATGTACAGCGCAGTCTCGCTATATGGCACTCATTTATATGGCACTTCCCCTCCGCATGGACTTTCATTCACTCCTGTGTCTCCACCGTAGCACACTGAAAGATTTAAAAATTTTAGGTTTGCAGATTTTCTAATTTTTATATTTACAAAAGACGTTTCCATATTCAAAAATTTGTATATTCAGAAATTTGTAAATGTAGAAATTTCATTTTTACAAACTTTTAAATTTAGATATTGCCTAATTTGCAACTTTCTAAGTTTAAAAACTTTCATATTTGGATTTTAAAGAATTTTGAATTTACTGGCTTTAAGTTTACACACTATTAAATTGAAAATTGTACAAGTTCAAATGTAGAGACCCTGAAATACTTCATTTTGAAGCTCTTTTTTTGAAAATTAGACTTCTAATTTAAAAAATGTTTACACTCTCCAATTTAAAAATTGAAGAATTTCAAAACATATAATTAAAAAATTAAAAAGTTTGAGAATCTCTTTAAATTTGAGAATTTCTACATTTCTCAACTTGCAGGTTCATAAATTTTTAGATTTGAAACTTTAAAAATTCCTAAGCGAAAGGAATTATACGTATGTGACCCACTTTCTAATTTCCACTTCGACAACCTAGTTTAGGGCCATATAGCAGGACTGCGCAGTCTATATATGCACATGTCTGTGTATGTGTATGTGTGTATATATATATATATATATAGAGATAGATAGGCCATGTCACCGCATGCTAATTGCTAAGGACCAACCTTGTTGCGCTTGTATAAAACACGGTTTTAGTAACCAGACTGGGTTCGTTCAACACTCACCAAGGAGTGACTGGGCACCCTGCAAACGCACCGTTAAAACATAAACGTACAAAACACGCTGTCGTTGATTCTGGCATACGGATGAATCTTGAGCGTGCTAGTATCTGAACAGTCATACTTTAATTTCCCCTTTTCTTAGTTTATATACTCTCAAAACATTTCCCATGTTCCTAAGTAAAACTTGACTCCCACCCCCTTAATATAAGCTGTCTTCCTCTGTCATTTTTCTTTGGTTTATCCAATAACATATCTAGCCATCGGGCAAGTCTAGCTTGTTGTCGGGGAGCAGGAAATAAGGGCTGTATAATGCTGAACGAAGTGCAAAGGTACATTATATTGTGTATGTCAGATGGGAAACATCTGTCTCTAAAATTGATCTATATTTCTAACGAATCGATGGGATAAACTCAACCTTTAGCTTTTGGGTAAATGATTGTCCGAAGTTATCTCTCTAATTAAGAAACGTATAAGCTTCCTCAGATTAGAATCAATATTTCTAAGAGGTAAGTGAAGGTCACTTTTATAACTGATTAATGGTGTACATTAACTAAGTATTCTGTAGATAATTCTATCAAATGTACAATGTGTCACCTATTCCTGATACTTTCATTCTAAAATTTGTATGTATACATACATGTAAATGTGTCTGAACTCGTATTAGAGAGGCTGAACATGATATGTTTACTGTTCTTGAAGCATAACTTCAAATTATCGAAGAAATATCAGCGGATGAAAGTGCTACAACGTAGGAATAATTTCCTACCGAATATCTTCGACAGTTTCAACGTAAGATACTGAAAGGGGTACATATAGAAAAAAAAAGTAAAAAAAATTGAGTGATCCAGATATTTACGTTGATCAATGAATACTGATGGGGTGCTCTCATTGATATAGAGTCGAGCATTTTTAATTATAGAGACTTACCTGGTGGAAGGCCCATGGGGGGCGGTCGCATCATGTTACCTCCATGAATCAGAGCTGGTGCAGCTAAAGTCATAGTAGGCCGCATAAGCGGTGCCATCAACGCAACGGAACTAACAGGCATCGCTGCCGATGCAGGAACCATTACTGCTTGTGGAGGTCTCTGAAATCTTTGTTGCTGCTGTTGAAGAGCATTCAACGCAGCTTGCTGCCTCTGTTGTTGATCCTGAAAAGCAGCAGCTGCATTAGCAGCAACGGCTTGCTGCTGCTGCTGATGTTGTTGCTGCTGTTGTTGTTGCTGTTGTTGCTGCTGCTGCTGTTGCTGCTGCTGTAATGCTGCAGCTTGTTGATTAACATCAGTCTGTGTGACTCTACTTTCATCACTTTGTCGTCTCTGATATTTTGGAAGTCTTGCCCTAATTTCCTCCTGTGATACAATAATTTTGTTTTTGAGTTCTTGTGGTTGATAAGAATCCATAAATAAAGAGTTATGAACTTACTAGGCTAAGATCCTCCGGTGGGTGAATGATTTTAATGGCAGCACTGGTAGTTGCTATAAGATTTACTTTCTGATCACCTCCAACATTATTACTAGTAGTAGTATTACTATCTGCATTACTATAAGCAGGGAATGTTGGTTTAACTGGCCCTATAGATCCGCCAGCCACCGATGTAATTGGTTTAAAATCTGTGCCCAGAGGAGAAGTTACTGCTGTAGACGCAGCTGTTGAAACAGCTGCGGCACTTGGGAATAACGGTCGTGTGGGTGGTATAGATGCACCTGACACAGGTGGCTGTATACCTGGAGGCATGCCTGGCATTCCAGGCATCATACTATAAAGAAAAATAAACTTTATTATCTTATTTGTATATTTCCATACCTCCTTCATAATACTCATAAATTTAAAAACTTTAGATTGTATTTACCTAACTTGCATTAAATTAATATCAGAAAAGTTACTCTTCTTTCACGTTGTCTGGTTTTAAAAGAATAAATTATACATACCCAGGTCCCATGAAAGGTGGACCTACAGGACCCATAGGTCCCATCATATGGTGCATGGGTGGTGGGAACTGTCCCATGGGTGGCATACCAGGATGAGCTGCCATACCTGGCATTACGCCTGGCATCATATTTGAACCTGTAGGCATCGCTCCCGGTGCAGAACCCAATAAACCTTCTGGTTTTGCCTTTTTTCTAACAGGTTCGTCTTCGCCAGAGCTTGGCGAACCAGGTCTGCCTCCGTTTCTTTGCCTCTCATGCTCTTTTGCATCATTTGGTGGTATACCTTCCATACCATAAATTTCAATTTCAATATTGCTACGATTTGGCAAAGAATTAGGTACCTTATCTATTGCTTCTTTATGTACCTGAAAAATATTGCAATAACAATAATTACTAGTAATAATTACTTAGTTTATGACTTGTATATTATATTAAAAATGTTATGACAGTACCTGCATACAATGTATACTAAGCCCTGGTCCCGTGTATAGCTTTTTGTGACATATGTGACATTTAAAATGTTTTGCTTTTTGATGCTGAATGAGAATTTTCTCATCCTCAAATTCTCGGTTGCAATACCTAAATATACTTGTTAAGGAAAATTATATGTGTTTGCAATGGTATCATGATTCAAATGTATATAATATAACATTTGTGTAACATTTGTATAAATTCTATACATAAAAAAGTAACAGTCAGTACATTTCTATTAAGAACAGTTCCAATGTATTTGAATTCATAACAAATGCTTTACAGGCTTCTTGCATTGGCACAGGGTACCAGCTATTATTTTGTGACCTAATATTGGGTCGTGACCTATCGATCTAAAAACTAAGTTAGGTAACTTTCTGGATGAATCCTCTAGTAAGTATGATATTTGAAAGATGTTAATAATATAATTTTTATATAAAATCTAATAATCTAAAATTCCAACAAAGTAATTTAAATAAGTATTATTACATCAAAGTAAATTATACTGAAAAGATATAATGCGTAATGAAATTAATTTTGTATGCTTAACTTAATTTTATTTTACATCATTTCATTTATAAGCTTTTCTTATCTAAAGAATCAGTTTCAGCTGAAAATTATATTTTATGGCTTGGGAAAATAATTGTTTGCTATAGATGACAGTGATTTAAAAGACGTAGAAAGTACATAGTTTTATCTTTCTGTTATCATTTTACTGCTCCGTTACAGAATAAGCCTAAATAGTATTTTGCAGTACAAATTGAATATTTTTGTGGAAGCACACAATATTGAGTAATGCAGTGATTTACTTGATAGAATTTTTGGGTTGTTTATCTTAAACAAAATTTACTTTGTTAATACTCATATTCTTATAATAACTTTTGTGTCTTATTTCGCAAGTAAATCTGTTTATGGTAATGTAAGAAATACAAGGGGATATAGTTACTAACGAAATATCGATTTCCCTCAGAATTGGTTACTTTAACCCGTCATACTCTTACTTAGCGCGTCAAAAAACTGTTCTACAGCATAGTAACGATTTTCAAATTAAAAAATAATATAATCATAATAAGATACAAGCAAAGTTATTCTTGAGATATCGTTAATTTTGTAATTATAAGCAGTAGAGATTGTAATCACAATTTGTATTCTAAAAATACAGTTACGTAAAGTATCCCGTAATAAAGGGTATTTTGGAAAAGGATACCAACACCAGGGCCTGGACTGCTTCTTCTTTTTACGTCCCATTATTTCTTATTGACTTTCACCAATTAAAAATTAGTAAAAATATGCCAATTAACGCTTCGTGACTACGTAATAAGAACTTCAGTCCCGAAGAAACTGCACTGCACACACACGTAAAAACCGATGACGGCAAAATGGCGACTGCATCTTTTCCGTATTTGACGGAAGAAATTGTAACCAATATTGTTAAATAAAAGTCACTAGGGTCTTGTTATATTTTCAAATCTTCAATGATGTATTACTTTTATTATATTATTATAAGTATTATAGTTATTTATATGGTTAAAACATTAAAATTTTTATAAATACAAAGATTTATTTCACATTAACACCTTTGAGCTAAAAAAAACTGGTTTTAAATATAGAACTGATTATATTTTCATCCTAAATATAATTCCTTCATTTGTATTGCACACACATTTTATAAATTTAATAATAGGATATACGTTAGTTAAATCAAATTACTTTTTAAGAAGAATTAAAAGAATTAAATTTGTTTATGATATCTAATATAATAATATTATATACACATTTCTGTAACTTTTGTACAGAGTATAAACTTCGTTATTCCAGTTTAATGTAAGCTTTAATTACTTTATGTTATGCGCTATTCATTTGATTAAATATGTTATATATGTAAAAAGATTAATTTATTATACACAAACATTTATAAAGGTACAAATCTATTTTTTGCACAACAGTATAAAAGCATTCTATGTAAGTGCAGATAATATATTTACATTAATGACTAAATAATACCACAGACAGAAAAATATTTTCGGAAGGTAAATTAAATAAACGAAAATATGCATACATAATAGTACGAAAATACTAACAGTGAGTAGCGTAATGTAAAATTTGCAAGACAACTTTACAATAACATTTTGATACAGTTTTGATATTTAAGAATTTATAAACATATTAGAAATACTTCATAAATAATGAAAGACCTCCGTTAGCTACAAATCCTCTGTTTTAATGGAAGATCACTTTCTGAATCACTGGATTCATTAGTAACATCTTCATCTGTAGAAGAATAATCTTCTGTTTCTTTTGTTTCTATTTTCGGTGTTTTCCTAGGCTATAAAATAAGTTTTATTAATCGTACAAAAATGTTTATAATGCATAAACAAAGCATTGAATTTAATTAGCAAACCTTTGACCAATTTTTAGCAGGCCTTTTAGGTGTATTAGGTTTTGGAACATACTTATCAGCAACTCCTTCAACCCGTCTAATGTCAAAATCCTGATCTACTTTAGTTACAGTTTGCAACCTTTGTTCTTCTGATGTTACATATAAATCATTTGGTGAATGATAACTATTATGTACTTCATATGCTTTTTTACTACAAAACAAAGCAGCACAAACTGTACATTTTATTAAGTCTTCAGGAACAGCTTCTCTTTCTTCCTGTTAATTATAAAAATAGAACATATAAATACAGTTAAAATATAGTGATATTTTCTTCTATATTTACTTATTATTTTACTTGAGTATGAGCTCGTTCTAAATGCTGTTGTAAGTTAAATTTTATAACATATTCAGCACCACACAAATGGCAGTAATATACACTAAGAGCATCATTCATTGAATTTACTTTGATTTTATTGCTAGGAGGAGGTGTAGCAATTGGTTGAAAGAGATGCACCATTCTGTAAATTGAATAATTAAATATAATTAAGTATAGAAACATTAAGTAATCTATTATTATCGACTAAAACTACTTTTTACCTCTTATGTATAGAACGATGATGATAATCTAAAGCTTTCTCATTATAAAATAATACATCACAGTCTTCACATTTCTTGTGTTGTTCTTTCCTTTCACTTTCAGATGAATCATGCGATGCTTGATGATTATCTCTATGTGTCTAATTAGTAACAAATCATTTAGAAAATGATGAGATGTGCATATAAATTATATAAATGAAAGCATACTTTTAAAGGAAATTGCATCCCACAGTAATGACAGTAAAATTTTGTTGGTGAATTTGGATGGACCTTAAACCTATGTCGTATTGTTGCAGTAATCGAGTCAAATGTTTGTCCACACATGTCACACTGAGTATCTGCATTTTTATTTGATTTTACAGGTCTACCACGAGTATCTATTTCTTTATTAGCATGTTTCCTACATAAATATAAATAATTATATTTTTATATATATAATTAAAATATAAATTTGTTAATTAAACTTCTTGAAAAAATAGCCACTACTTAAACAACTTTTAACTTTTTAAAGTGTTAGTACAAATTTTTTACTTCAATTTTTTATAACTACTTTTTTATAATTTTTGTAATTTATGACTTTATTTGTCATATTTTAATAAAATAAAGTGAAAAGTTTTGTAATTTTAAATTAGTAATTCAAATTAAATATGATGAAATATTCAACATTATAAATATGTTATTTTTTAAATTTGAATAATAATACACAAAAAATTCTTACTTTAATTTTTATTATTTTGTTAAATTACTTAATTCCTACTGAATTTAAGTATAATGTTTATTTAACAAAAATATTTATTATAAACATTATAATTATAAAAATTTAAACATGAATTTAAAAAAAAGTAAATCATAGAATGTTATTTTAATAAACAACAGTAATTTGAATCAATACTAGTGTTTCATCTTTTCATATTATTATTTTAATTATATAAAACTCTAAATATGTAAATTTATAAAGAATTAACTTTTAAATAAATTTGTAATGCTTAATTGCTTAAATACTTAAATCTCAAAAATATTGTGACATTTAGTTTCATGTATCATTGTTTATAATAACAGAAGTATTATTTGAATTTTAATAGCTTTTGTTTTATTAAAAATATGATTAACATAAATATGTTTTAAAAAATTAAAACGATCGAAGAAAACAGCGCGAATAATCGTACTCTACCGGTAATATAGCAAAATATTATAACTGTAATATATGAACTAAAAATATATATCTGTGCCACATATATATTTGCATACTTATTTCCTGTGCATAGATATCGCAATAAAATGAAAATATGGATTGCATATACTAAAAATCGCCTATTTCATAAGACTGTTTGCTTGGTTATGGGTAAGATTAAAAGTAATAATTTCTTTTAATACCTAAAATGTGCCTGCAAAGCTTCCTTGGATTCTAATTTCGAGTCACACAAAACGCAATTGTGCTGCCCTTTAGCACTCATTTAGGCGCGAATTCTTGTTTCGAAAAAACATTAGAAATTTAACAACCGCCTCTGCGCCAGATATTGTGATGTACAGATTCTTCACGTTATACGAATCATTTGTGGTAACTGTTCTTAAAATAAATCACAATTTGTACCAATTTAATTGTCGTTGTTTCAGAATATTACTGTTTATTAACATTTAATGCTGTTTATTCCTGAATAAACGCAAAAAACTTGACGGATCTCACGTCCGCGTAGAAAAATCAATTTTCGGCCATTTTATTATGTTGAAAGTCGCGCCACCTATCATACACCAATCCAAAAAGAATAAAACTTTATCTTGACGTTTTCAATATCTTTTATAAAATCATAATTTATAATAAAACTAAATACAAATATGAGTTATGTAAATGTATTTTTACTATTCCTATTTAAAGATACATACAAACCTTAAGCTATGAAAATATAATTCCAGCATTCTTTATCTCTTAGAATGGAATGCGTGTGTATACATATAATTTGTTCACAATATATTATTATACAGCTGATATTTATCAAATAAATGTATTTTATTTTCTTAACCATAAAATAAAGAAAAGTAAAACAAAGCAATGTATACTCAAACATGATATAAACATCTTGAAATTCTCTTTGCCAAACATAATTTATTACCTCTCTTTTTGAAAACGTATACACTTAAAACAACTCATTTCACCTTTTTTTAGTCTCAATAGACCATAAGTTTTATATGGTAGGTTTTTAATTAGTTACAAAATTAACTATTTGAAATAGAGTGAAATATCCATTATACTCTTAAATGTTGAACATTTTAAAAGTTAATAAAATTAACATTATTACTCTCATAGTGTATAACATAGTAAGAAAATATAGAATAGTTATTTAAAAATTAAATTACATTTATGTACATATTCTTTCTTTTCTTTTATTTCAGATATCTATGAACATTATGACTTAATTGTATTTAAAAATATATTTTTAGTTATAAAAATTATATTACATGATAGTATACATAACTTTATCTGACTTTAATTTCTTTTTCATATACTTTTAAAAATATTTAAACCAAGAAAACCAACAAAAAGAAAATTAAAAAATATAACTTACGTTTGGCACTTACATATTCAAAATTTTGTTTTTCATCATCTGTTTAGAAACAACTAAAGAATATTAAAATAAGACATTGTGCGTGTACAATATATTCATGTCAGCACATTATTGCATGTGATATATTCAATGTAATGCTTGATATAACGTAGAAGATAGTTGCCCATCTGTTACACCTTGAGCTGCCAATTCAGCTAACGTTCTTTCGAGGTAACTTGTATCAGGATAACCGTGACCAGATGTCGATGGTCCCAATTCAGTCTTGTGATGAATTTCATTCCACGTTACTACATCCTCCCGCCCAGTGGTTACTGATCGCCCAATTGTAAATATCAGTCTTCGCTCAAACGCGATTTGCAATAGTCTTAAAACTCTACGACCTAAATTATTGTCTGGCAGGTAACATACTCTAGGAAAACCTACAGCATAATAGGCTTGACCAGGATTAGGATGTTCGTTCCCTTGAATTCCTGATGGAATGCTGAAAGTAGGTACATATTTACTATAGAAAAAATTTATATATAACTATTTACAGAAAACAATGGTAATAATATTTTATATAGTTAATCGCTTATAATTATAATACAAATGAATTCAAACGAGGATAAAAAGCTTTTCTTATACACTTACTCATAAGTTATTTGAATTGTATTTGTATTTGGAAAACCGGGAAGAGCACGCGGTATTCTTGTCCAATTCATAGTTCCAGGGGGTTGATTTCCCCGTTTCTCTCCATAAATTAAACGGCAAACTGGGCATTGTATGTACATAGGAGGTTGCTGACAACTTAGCATAGCATTTAAACATGCTAAATGTAATCTATGTCTACAGCGTGTCAATTCCACTGTTAGCGGTTCAGGCATACCAAGACAAACAGGACAGGAATCAGAATCATCACTTTCCACTACCTTCACATATTGAGAAATAACATCTGATTCTGTGTCTGTATGAAAGTAAAATATGTTCATTTTCAATATACAATAGAAAATTATAAAAATTAATAAATAAATAGATTACCTAAAACTGAATCCTTAAATGCATCATCACTCCCTACACTGCTATCCAATAAATCTACTGGATTTTCATGACTTAGGTATGTAGAAACAGTATCAACACTAGGCCTTCTGCCACTTTTTGTGCTACTAGAATCTACATCCAATGCATTATCCCATGTTTTCCTTTTTTGCCCAGATTCAATAGCTGCGACTGAATTACCACTTTCTATGCCATGTTTATTACTAAATATGTTAAAATTGCTCAAAATAACACGGGCTATGTTAGATGGACCAGTATCACCATTTTTGCCCTAATCATATATAATTAAAAATATAAAAATACATCCATATTTTTTTTAAAAGAAGCCCTCCACTCACCTTTTTATTATTCTTTTTTGCATTTCCTGCAGATGATTTCTTATGTGCTATTTTTGTAGTAGAATTTTTTACTGTAACACATGTGGGTTTTTTTCCAGAAATAATCTGTAACTCTTCTAAAGCAACTTTAACCAAAGGATAAGGTGCTTGCTGAATACGACGAATTGGTCTGACATATCCAGTACAACAACGGACTTGAGTTAAATTACAAAAGTTGATGATATAAGGAAAACCTAAATATGTCTTAGAAACATCAATAGTTTTCTCCCCCTAATAAAAATAAATTAAACAATAATTATTTGAACTATTTCTGATAAAAATTTTGTATACTGCTCCTATGCTTACTCTTGCCCATGCTTCTTCTATGAGACATTGAACTTCCATATCATATGTATGCCAATCATCTGTATCACCAGCCCATTCCCATTTAGCTCCCTTTCCAGCTGGTGAGCTTGGAAGATAAAACTTCCTTCTAACATTATGTGTTTCATCTCCATTTTCACTGCATTGTGTTTTTGTTTTTAAATTTATATAGTACCTATTCATTAACAATATAAATATGTATGTTTCTTTATTTTAAAACCATTATGCCTCTTATACTTATATACATAAACTGAAATAAAAATTATTTTCTTATTGTAACATAAATCTGTTAACATTATCAATATTCATATTCAACATAGGTATGACTGAAAATAAAATTTTAAGTATATTACAAGTGAAATTACATATACAAGTTAATTTAACTTTTTACAGTATATTAATATATTTCTATCAATATTTTATATTGTGTCCAGTTGTTCATTCTTCAACATATATATATTTAGTGTACAACTATAGTTTGAATAATAAGAACTCAACTATGCGTATATATAAATGAAATTGAGTATTAATTCTTTGAATAAATGTTTTGTTATACCTTGGTTTAAAAGTCGTATAAACTTATACCAGAAAGGATAAACCATTATTTAAAATAAAACAATTATACAATATAATTAAAGCACAATATAAGCAGGTGACCATACAATCAGCAGTAAATTGTACTAACATTAATACATAATATTTTCATGTATATAAAAATTAATTATTGTTCCTTCCACATCACATATTTCAATTGCATCTTTTTTCAAAAACATTCTTTTAATTCATACATATTGTTAGATGTTTTGTTTATTTCTACTGATTGTCAGAACATAGCTTGTGAAGGACCCATTGCATGAACATGTACTATTTAAATTCGCACCTATCTAAATTTGGGTCTGCATCATTAAGAAAAACTCGGGTAAGTTTTTTACAATGCGCTCTTTCGAGATGTTGCGATACCGCAGGGCTGTAAGGTCTCCATCGTCCGTGACGGTTTTCCCACTCCCACACAACGACAGCATGACCGTGTTCTTGCCCCTGGGCGTTCATCTTCGTACTGAAGAATTTCACACGCACGCGCAACACACACTTGCGCAGCGGGAACGTGGGAACATTTTCAAGTCCCGCACGTTCACCCTAACTTACTTTCTTACACGGATTATTGTAATTACATAAACATCCTCAAAGTAAACTTGGATCGTCTAGAGCGCTACTGACGTTCACCGAAAAATTTCAGTTCCAAATATCGTGTATATAGCAACAAATATTAAGAAATTGCGAAGAGAAACATGTCGGTAACACTGTCACACCGAATCGTTTGTTTGCAATGGAACACAAACGCGTACTGATTCATCTGAAGCATTCATCGTTCTAAACTTCGAGCAATCGAAGTATCGATAGTCAACTTCAAGCAAATGATTCAAACAGCGAGAGATTGCACTCAGTTTGCGCAACGCGCTTTACTTCAGTAGCCTCCCTGCCAGGTGTTATTATCCCACTATCATACGCTTTCGGCTATATACATGGTGAATTAAAATATGCGAATATGAAAATCGAGGTATGATGTAGAATATAAAAAGCACATATAATGAAAAGTCACTAGATATATAAGTTTGGCGCCGCGAAAATTTGAAATACGCATGCGCGTTCCTTCGTAGCGTCCGACCAATCTAAGGCGACATGCGCAGAACGAATGAAAACTCGCATGATGAGTTTGATCTTTCATTCAACATATATTTAGGATTTAGCCAAAAAAATAATCAAATTATGTTAAAACTGTTAAGACTTCTAGTTTGTTTTGTAGTATAGCATATAATTAGGATTAACATACATATCTAAAGGAAGCATAACGGTTCTTTAAACGAACATTTTAATATTCACTTGATGTAACTTTCTTACTTTAGTATATGCATGATTCCTCGTTTATCAAGCTTTTAATAATAGATTGTTGTAATACAACATTATTTGTCAACAATAGTGTTGCTATGAGAATGTCACAATTATCTTATAGTACCAACATTAACATAACCTAAATAAAAATCTATAGATCTATATTTACGACGCTATACGGGTGTTCGAGGCTCAAAGTGTTGCGTACATAAAATTGCGCTTCATTATTTGTAAAATCGAATATCTCACTGGAAAACACACGTTACTTTTAAACTAATTTGTTAGAAACTAACGAACTAAAATTAAGAATAATAAATTCATTGATACTTTGTGTTATCGTACAGAAGTTTTATATATGGGAGTAATCGAATTGTTCATAATAATTCGGTCCTCAACCTGTTAATTTCAAATGAAGTTCGAAATACAATAAGGAACTAGTTATTCATGCTGCAAAAATAATAATTGTCGGTGAAAAGACATGCATCGGTTCGTTAATGGATAAATTTGCTCTTCAAACTGACGTGAAGGTTAGCGTTTGCGATTCTTAAGAAAATTCCAGATTTTGGCGAATATTCTGAAAACATGGATGTGGAAAGAGTTGCTGTACTTGCTAGTGTAGGATTCGCGATAGCGATTGCAGCATTTGTTTTATGGGGTCCATCTCCTAAGCCTAGAAAAAAAGGTAGAATATATAGTGTCTCCAATTTTGTAATGCTTTTATAACAATAAACATACTGCATTGTAAATGTTTTTTTTTCTAGGAAAAGTTATTGGTATCAATAATCTAGGATATACTTGTTTTTTGAATTCTCTTTTACAAGCTCTAGCTGCATGTCCAATTTTTATTGGATGGTTGAAAAAACAGAGTGAGAAAAATGGAAAAGTTAATTTCATTTCATCGCTACTCTGTGTTTTTGAAAGTATGTTATTATTTTTACTAGGATATCAATTATTCTGCTAGTATTTGTTGTTAGGAAGACTAATAGTATTATATTGTTGTTGTACATAACATGTTTATAAAATCAATGAGTTATAAATTATGAGCATGTTAAAGATATTATAATTTACATTATAATTATATACATTATATACATTATATACATTATAATTCTGATTCAAGTAATAGTGTAAACATAATGAAGCAAAATTGTTAAATGTACTAATTCATATAAGTCTAGTCAATGTAGACTATAATCTTGTTAAAAATATTAATGTTATTAAAACTTGTAAGCAGAATGTAATTCTAAATACTTTTATTATTAGAAATTAATGGATATGCAGATGAATTATATGGTGATGTAACACCAATTGAAATAATTTCATCGCTTGGTAATCTATGGAAGTTTGCACCTGGGCATCAAGATGCGCATGAACTATTTCATATTGTTCTAAGTGCATTACAAGCAGAAATTCAACCTGGAAGTAGGGTATGTTTGTTTGGTGAAAATAAAATAAGCAATAAGAACTGATACTATAATGCATGTGTATATTTATAATATTTATTACTTATATAACTGCATACATATAATTAAAGAAATCCAGGGCAATGATAAATAACATCTGTTAATAAAAATTATTTCAGAAAGGTTGTTTGTCTGATGCTTTACCGCAAAGTCCGACAATAGCAACAGACGTACAAAAATTAAGTGATCCTTTAACATTTAGAAGCGTATCTTGTAACGATATTGTATCTGCTAATAAAAGTCCAAACATTCCAAATGGATTTGATAGAAATTGTAATAATCATGTTATGTCTTCAACGGCATCTGTTGCAAGTATTCCAACAGTATACAATAAACCAGGTATGATCCTTGCCAGATCCTCAGAATTACTTTCAAACAATATGGCAGTTGGAGATAGTAAGGAATCATTTAAACCATGGAGCTCTTTATGTGCTATGCCTATTTTTAATGCTCCATTAATATCAGTAGAAGTGCACCCATTTTCAGGCTTATTAACTAGTCAATTACAATGCAGTAGTTGCAAATGGAAGGTCAGTCTTTTTTGTTTTGACAAAAGCACCCTATATTTAATAGTACACAATGAATATAAGTATGTTTTTGTAGTCTGCTGTTCGTTATGATAAACTTGAAACTGTCTCTTTGCCTCTACCTCCTTTGGGCCCACATACTAAATCACATCACACTTTGGAAGAACTACTAACGCGTTTTGTAACCAGTGAGATTGTTCAGGATGTATTGTGCAATGGATGTGGAATGCGTTGTTTAGCTACTAAAACTTTAACTTTAGGGAAGCTTCCTAAGTGCTTATGCTTACATATATCAAGAACTACGTGGAGTTCTTCAGGAGTACCGATTAAGAGAGATGATCCAGTAAAATTTCCTGTAATATTGTCACTGGATCCTTATACTTTTACAGAAACGAAAAAGCGAAATGCACGGGTGAGATGCTTATATTTTATTTTAGTCAACGTACATTTATCTATGTTAAGATCTAAGATGAAATATGAATTACATAGGGTGATCCTGAAGCAACGATGTTGCTCGTTAATCGAACGACGTTACAAGATAAACACAAATATCAGTTGCGTGCAATCGTAGAACATCGCGGGCCTGTTGATTCTGGACATTTCGTTTGCTATAGACGAGGAAATAAAGCTGATCAATGGTTATACACTTCAGATAACGTAGTTGAGAGCATATCCTTGATCGAAGTCTTATGTGCCACACCATACCTTCTCTTTTACGAGCGTATCAATAGCATATAAGAATAGGTAGTAATGAATTTTAGTAATGACAACAAATTTAGGAATTACAGGCTCAGCACACTGGAATAATATGAAAATAATGGAATTGAAGAGACTGAGTTTTAATAGTAGTTTTCATATATTTCTGTTGCAAAGCAACTGGAATAATTCAAATAATTTGTTACATAAACTTGAATTTATATTATTAGATTCAGTGTTCCGTAGAATATTATCAATAAGTAATGTTTTTATGAGAATGATGTTTGAAGAACAAAAGTAAAATGTTTTTTGACTTATAAGCTTAACTTAATAATTTCCAGAATTCATTTAATGGTACATGACATCTACTTGCATACTTAAAGAAATTTTGTTTACTTAATTTGCACAATTCGGTAAAATATCTCACATTGAAGGCTACTGTGTCTTAGAACCCTGTAGTTTATAGTTTGTAGAGAATCGAATTAGTTACTTAACTAGTTTGAGGAATTGCAACAGTAAAATGAAACGGAATTTGTGCCAAATTATTTAATCATTTTTGTATATGGAGCAAACCATTAATTTGTGTATAACTAGGGCTTAGAAAATTGAAATATGTACTGATGCAATTACTTTGAATAAAATACACACATCTGCAGTTAAAAAGTAAATAAAAATTTATTAGAATTCAAGATTTTATTAAAAACATTAGAAACTTAATAATTTAATGAAAAATGATTCAACAATAAAATGTTTGTCTAAACTCTTAATTTTTATTTATTTATTATAATGTTTGCTTTAGTCATTTTTATTTTCAATTTACAATATATTAATAAGTATGTATCATATTTGTCCTGTATTTTAATTAAATATGTGTACAATTAGGTTTTTATGGATACTCGGTATAACTGTAATACTATGTTGAAACAAATACAGGGTAATAAGAATAATTTTATTCTTAATTTTTACGGCATTCTTTTAACGACCTATATTCCGCAGTAGTACTGAAATTGAAAAAAATATATTGTATAAAATATGATTACTTATAACCATTATTCATACATTAATAAAAATACATCTAAAATGAAAATGTTTACTTCTTCATGTTTTATAATTCTTTGTTTATTTTTTGAATTTTGTTTGCATTTGTTCTAAAATCGGTACCGAAAAAGCGCCCTCCTTTGAGTGATCCAGTAATGTCGATGAAACTACACAAGTGTACACATACACTATGTATACATAGTGCATATATAAAATTGCATGTGTGTTTAGTATTTGGTGGTATTTAGTATGATTGAGGAGTGAATGGTATGTTTGATAAAAGATTTTTGAATGCTGAATGAAATGTCAACATTCTGAGATTAAATTCTTTTGAGCTTACTTATGATGTCAACATATAATGAAATTTCTGGACTTGTTTGCATATGTATGAAACAGATGTGAATGTGCATGTACATAAGTATAGGTTATAATTGTACTTGTAAACTTTTGTAAATATTCAATCTTTCAAAATTTATTACGTCATATTCTATTTTCCGCAACATAATTGCAAGCATGCCACATTTTGTCAATATGACGGACGAAATCGTAAGTGTAATTACTACGACGAAAATTGCTGTTTATTCTTCGCGTCTTTATAACGTTATATTTGGTTTTTAGCAAATGCAAAACATGAACGATATTACTTCTGATTTTACTTGTCTCAAAGTATCAGCGTTAAAAAAAGCTTCTCGCATATCAGGCGGAGTAGATAGAATCACAATTGGTCCTGATTCAATCGTCAATAAAAACGAATCTCATGAAAAATCGGAAAATATAGAAAATGAACAGAATTCTTGTAATGTCATTTCTCCAACTAAATCTGTTCAACCAACAAATAACAAAACCTCAATGCCAAGTGGCATTACATTTTCAGTTGAAAAAATTCTAATAGAAAGCGAATATCAAAGGAAGGAAGTAGTTCGGGTAATATATTGTACTTGTAAAAATAAACACAATTTTATTGTGGAACATATAAATCTTTAAAAATTAATGTTTGTCTATTTAGAAAGAAATTGAGCGTCATTGGCAGCACATGAAGGAAAATGGAAAAGCTATAAAAGAGAACATGGCAATATCACGTTCACACATGGCAAAAGAACGAGAGAGAAAAAGTAAAGAAAATTATGCATATATATTGGAAAAAGAAAGAATTGCAGAGCAGGAGGAAATACGTAGAAGACATGAACAACAAAAAGAAATTGAAGAATGTAGAAGGAGAATGAAAGAGAAAGAAGAATTGACAAAAAAGATAGCAAATTTAAAAAATGTGTGTGTAATGAAATCTCATGATATTGAGGTTTTATTCAAAACTTGTAAAGACAAAAACTCCGCCACAATAGTATTATCCTCTTATGTTCCAAAATTAGAAGAGATACATCATCAGTTAGAGCTTATAGATGAAAAAACCAAGGTAAGCAATACAATAAAAGAGTAGACTTACGTAATGTAGTAAATGAAAAATATATGTCCTTAATATATACGTCCTATATAGATAGGAGAAGTGACTGTTACAGATTTGAATGCTGTAGAAAAGATGATTTATCAAGTTGATGAAATATTACTAACATTCAAATCAGAGATAGGTGAGTCATCTTTTGTATTTTTTTCTTCGTATTTAATGAGACATAACCATTTCCTATTTTTAATATTTTAGAAAGGATAAATATCCAATATGAAACAAATTTAACTAAATTGGAAAATACAGTGCAAGCCCAGACCCAGCCTAATGATTTACAAAAGCAAGAATCTGGGGATACTCAAACAGTTTGTGAAACAGTTGTTCCTGAACAAATAAGCACTAATATTGCACAGACTAATGAAGAAGAGAAACAAAATATAGTTATTCCAAATTCTCCTGAAGTAACACCCACTGTTAGTACAGAAGAAAGTGTACCAACTCCTGAACAAGAAAAAAGTAAAACACGTTTGTAATTAATAATTCCGAGTGACTTTTAATAAATTAATAATAAATATTTGTCATCATATTTAGGTGAGTTGTACGAATATGTAGATAAAGATTCGTTGCAAATATATGTGAATAGTCAGGAATTTCTGGATAATTATGTGAAAAATTATGAGGAATTTTTACAATCACCAAACACAAAAAAATTTAGATTCGAATGTAAAAAAGCTATAAATATACCTGTAAATGCTATTTCTGGAATTAACGAGCAACATTTGAGAGATAAATACGAAAGTTTGCACAATCTTCTTATTGGGAAATCTTCGCCAAACGTTAATCAGTATGCGCACGGAGCAGCTTTTTGTAAAAATATATTAGCTAAACAAATAGTGGTATGTAACTTGATACAATTTCTATAATATTCAGTAGAACATTAAAAAATTTCTGGAATACTCAATACATATTTCCTTGAACAGAACCAGGGTGAAACGCTTGTCTCAAGCAAACCAAAAATGGCGTTTCCGATTGCTGCTGTAGTCGTAGCTTTATGGAACGATCACCCAGATTTCGGTGATTTGCTTCTGGCACATTTTCACAACATTTGTCCATTTACGGTTCCTATTTTCATGCCAAAAATGGTTGGACAGTCCAGCGAAAACTATTATAAACTCATGGGCTACAAATACGCGGAAGACGGTACAGTTGAAAAGCATGATAAATATTTGAAAAGAATGTCTGGTGTAATGAGATTGTATGCTTCGATTACAATTACAACGCAAAGAAGAGGAATCGTTAAGAGTAATCCACATGGACTCCAAAGTGCGTGGCGGTGGTTAGCGGCTATTTTAAATGCAGGTAAATATACAGAGAACCTTGTGCAGAAATTTGAGTAAAATGTTCAATGTACATGCAATAATTATTTGATATTTCAGAACCGCGGAAGGAAGTAGCAGATCTTTGCGCGACTCTTTTATTAGACATGCTTGAAGTGGCCGGAAGTGCACTGTGGTCCGCTTACCCAAAACAGTTTCGTAAATTATTAATTCTGTTATTAGAAGAATATTATCCACGCATGCAAAAGGTAGGATGTATCGGTGGTGGACCATTAGTGCGACTCGAAGAATTTTTAAGAAGTACTTTGTCGAAAGGATCGATACCACCGCCCGAAGGTCAACTTCCTTCAAACTTTTGGTGATCTTCATAAAGCTTATGTGCTTTTTTCAATGTACATTAAATATTTCTTCGATTTCTGGCTGTTGTAATTCACGAATAATTATTACACTATTTGTAAAATAATTTTTTATAAGATTTTACGGGTTGTACGAACTTATCACGGATCATTGTATGGTTGAAGGATCATTTGTGAAGATGCATCTTAAATTAATTTGTATATAAAAACCATTACTTGTATTGTATTTATTAAACTTTTATCGCATGGGAAGTAAATGGAGTGTAAAAATAATAGGTAATTTATATATCCATATATGCTTTTGAATAATTCGATTAAAAAAAGGAATGTAATCATTAATAATATGGTACACTTGTGACTACAGATTTTACATCAGTGAAATCGTATAATTTTGCGGAATTTTTCACGAAACCTGTCACACCGAAGGGAGCGAACTTGTCTAGCCATTCTCTATCTTGATCTATGTTTAGCAAATAAGTTGTGATTTTTTTGGTCAACGCATCTGTAAATAAAGTAAAAAGTGATGTACTTCATTGAATAAAGAAAAGAAAAAAAAAACAGATCAAAATGTAGAAACGGAAATACTAAGTTTTTTATTATATTCAAATTTCTACCTGGAAGTGATTTCCTAGCCATGATCCGATAAGGTGGTAAGGGGCCTAAACTTGTTAGAATGTGAAGAGAGTTAATTCCTGGTAGAGTATTTCTGTGATATTTAATAACAGGAGATTCTAGGATTCCAACTTCCGCTTGCTTCCCTGCAACCATTTGCAAAGTTGCAACCTGCGTTTCGGCGTCTAAAAAATAATCAAATAGTTATATCTCTATAACAACAAAAATAGTGTATTTAATAGCGAAATACTGACCGAGAGTGTTACCAAAAAAGGCTGGACTTTCACCTCTAGTATACAAAAAATTAAATAACAATGCTGCTGCGCCAACATTCTTTTTCCGATCCGGCAGGGAGCATCTGTGGCCACGGAGATCCGTGATATTCTTGCAATTGTAAGATATTTGTAAATTAGTATTAAGTTAATAATAATCTATAGCAATAATCTAATCGCAAATTAGTGGTACTCTATTAGTAAACTAATAGATAGCTTAATTATAGTTCGCACATATTTACTTTTACGTGTGGTGCACGATCCGTTGCCGCAACGACATCGGCATAGACGCATGGTGAGTTATCTTTGTTCAGATGATGCTCGAAACAGAAACTTACAGGTAAAAGTTCACCATCCTCCCATTCTTCACTAGCTGGTAAAATAGCTAAAAAGAAAGAACAAATTCTTTAACTTCTGCAGTAATATTTAGTTATTACAGTAGACTCTCGTTATATTGTCATTTTCAGACGGATTTAGTAAAAGCTTTGAGATGGACATTTTTGTTCAATTCAATATATTGCCAATTTCAACAATACTTGGATTGGATTTTATTTTATTTTTTACAAAAGATGGCGCTGAAGAGCTTATTGTCCATTCAACAATACTTCTGGCACCTTGTCGATGGCAATATAACGAGAGTATACTGTAGCAAGCTAATGATGGTTTTCACCTACGAGTGATAAGTGAAGTTAGTATGCATTTTGTTAATTATATTGATTACGTTAATTTATTATACCGATATCTACGACTTCTTTTGCAACAGGTCTATCGCTCCTAGGTTCGTATAAGAGTACCACAGGTTTCTCGGTGGCAACTTCGATTGCTTCAGCGAGTACTTGAAACAAGCTGATCGGCAACGAAGGTACCAGATGTGTCGCTAAAACTATGGGACGCTCGTTGAGAACCGGCATCAGCAGAGGTGGAGATTTTCGTGGTACCGCCACGTTTGAAGGCTTCTCATTGCTCTGAAAATTTAAAATGATGGTAAAAATGATAGACAAATTACTTAAATAAAAAATGAATCTGTAAAAATTTCGTTGTTTAAAAATTTATCTTGCTTGAATTTCGAAATCGAAGAATGTAGAAATTTAAGGGAATATCTCTATATTCCACTAAATTTCCAGATTTCTCAATTTCTAAATTCCCTAATTTAGGGAGTTTTTAGAAAACTTGAAAATATAACAAATTCAATATTTTTAAAATATGAGAATTGTTTAAATAACGAAAAATAAATACAAATATTTAATTGTCTAAACTCACAGATTTGCAGGAAATGGGAATTATTTTGAATTCCGGCACAACGGTTTGTGTCGCGGTGGTACTGCTAGTTTTGGGAGCTTTAGCTTCCGTTTTCATCGTTTCCTTTTTTACTTCTACGGTTTTCGATTCGATGCTTTTGACTTTCGGACAATCGCGTATCGAATCGGTTAAGCTTTCTTTTTGTGGCTGTGTTTTGCTCTTTCGTGCTTCAGTTTCTTCTAACTCCTTCTTTTCGGTCTTTGACTCTTTGCTTTCCGATTTTTTCTTTTCGGTCTTTGACTCTTTGCTTTCCGATTCTTTCTTTTCGATTTTTGACTCTTTGCTTTCCAACTCCTTCTTTTCGGTCTTCGACTCTTTGCTCTCTTTCGTCTGACGATTTTCCAAGGAGACCGATGTTACAGTGTTCATTGATTTTCTAACAATCATCGAAGCCTTTGTCTCCGAACGGACTTCTTCTTGAATCAATTTATCCTTCGGAATGTTTGATGTGGACACCGACATGTTTTCTAGTTTTACTTCTGGCTGGCAATACTTAAAGCTGCCAACAGTCAGTTTACAAAAAATATGAAAATTCAGTTAAAAAATAATCAAAATTAAAATTTCAATTTTCTTCTTACTTATATTTTATTTTATTTCATACATCATAACTAATTCGTTCGATTTCGAGTTCGAACGAAATGTCTCGATTAATTATAATCTTATCATCCCTAGACGGTCTTCTCTTAATTAGTGATGCAAAGCGAGACGAATGCATTCCATCGTAATTATTTTTATATAATTGAAGGATGAACTTTGATAATTTTTTGATAAATTGCGTCAGATTTTCAATACTTGTAACTACTTGCTAAAAATATACAATATCTAATTATTACATTTAATGTATTATGTACAGTATTCTACATAAAATTATACTTATATGATTTTATATACAATTATATTATTTTCTATATTTTATATATGTATAATTTGTCTGTACATGTCGATTAAATTAATTAATTATAATAATTATGTTAATGAGTTTTCAATAAGCACTTCTTGAGTTACTGCGTTTTCAAGCAGGGTTTCTTTTCGAGCTAAATATATCTCGAATGGATATTGTTACGATCGATAATCCCAATCGATATATACGTAGAGATTGAACGTAAAAAATTAATAAAGTTAACTGATTAAATAGAGACATATTAATATAAATACTTGGATAAAATATTTATGACATTATTTATATGGATAATTTACTAATAACAATAATAATATAAATTCTAACACTGATATTATTGCAAGTGATTTGTCGAACAATTACGAATATGATTCTTTTAAATTAAATACATTTGAAAAATCAAAGTAATTAAAACAATTTTATTTATTAATATAAAGTAAAAAGTATTTCTGTCAAAAAACGGATAACATTCTTATTCGACAGTTGGACTATGTAATATCGACTACAAAGAAACGAGTGTTCGAGATATCGGTCATCGATGTACACGCGCCCGTACAAAAAATAAAAACATCGCCAACTGTAATTGCCATCATATTGTCTTAAATACTTTTACTTGTCACTTAATAAATTGCAGAAATATTGGTAAGATATTAAGAAACCTAATAACATCTATAAAAAATCTGTCACTTTTTTGAAAAAATATCCGATAAGTTGATGTATGAAATTTGGATAAATGTTGCAGAATACGGGATGAATAATCGAACGAGTTCGATTATCAGTGCCAATTTCATGCAATAAGTAAGAAAGCACGTAAATGCGAGCAAACGGTTGCCAAGACTTTTGTTAACCTCCAGGTTCATCAATTGTGTACCCGTATCGATCAATCAGTGATCAGAAATTTCAACTCACGTTTTGCTGCGTTGCAGGTCCAGTCTGGTTGACGAGACAACACTCGATGATCGAAACTGTCAAATGTCCGAGGAAGGAATAACTAAAACGTCAGTTGAAACCAAGAGGTATATGCGACGGCTGATTGAGCCGGTACGAATCCATGAATAATCTTCAGTCGAATGCCGCGTGATGGCTGCGTGTTCCAGCGAAACGATGCCATTCCAGTGCAGGTTCCAACGATACCGGTCAGAACATGAAAACATTGCACTTTGTATTCTACACACATTTACCACCACTATAAACGTAAGGGTATTCCACGTTTCTATGTGAGCGTACTCTGTACTTACATGTAAGTGCGATAGCGACACTAAAAATGGTACAAGGAAAAGAAAACGGTAATCAGTTTACTTTGGGATTTTTTTTGAGATTTAAATACTTGGATAATTAATATTTTTGTATCCTTATTTGAACAGACAGTTGGAGAGTGATAATTTAAATTTAGTTTAAAATGTGGACGTTTCCAAGAAACTGTACCATATTTCAAGAGCTGTAAATTATGATTATGATTGAGCTGTAAATTTATGAATCAAGAAGTACAGAATAAATTAAAGGAATATAAAGTGAGTTACCATGGGCTACCACTACTTCCTCAATGCCACATACCAAGATTATGCATCGAAAATTCACGAGTTAACGTATCCTTCCAAATGAACAATTCCCTGAAATACAACAAGGATAAAATAATTTTAAGAAAAAAAATACACCGACTTCGAAATGCACTAAAAAGTATAAAATAATTTCTATTTCATTCAATCATACAATTACGTCACAGATATGAATGAAACCTATTTACGCGTTAGGTAGTGTATTAAATACATTTCAACCTTTTCGGAGGCGGCGCAAAATTAAAAATACCTCAGTAAACGTTGTTGCCAATAATCAGTTGATTGTGGTATGGCGTATTGGAAATTAATAAATCCTGAGAAAGAATATGATTCATTATAGATATATCTGGGACTATACGTAAATGTAACGACTGCATCTTCATTTCGTAACGTTTCTGATATAAATGAAATTGAATCGACTTCTTTCGCGTGTGGAAGCCATGGATCTAAGAACCTATAAACGGAGCCCACGACGCGGGAATTACCAAATTTGCGGCAGATCGGCTCTATCTTTATAGAGTATGCGGCGATCGAGTCTTTCCGTCGCATACTCTATGAATCTAGATAGACCATAGTGTGAAGTTGGTTTTTTAATAAGTGCGTGAGTTGGTATGAGTGAGTAAGTTGGTAGGAGTGAGTAGGTTGGTATGAGTGAGGAGTTTGGGATGCGTGAGAAGATTGGTAGGACTGAAACAGAAGAAAGGGGAAGTAATAAAAAATGAGAGTGGAGTGAGAGCGTGGGAATAATGGAAAAATGGTTTTATGTATTTTTACAATGAATTAAAATAGTTTAGTTCAAAGAAAGATAAATGTTAATTTCAAGATCACCAATTCCCACACATAGTTTGTATACGCACTAACACCTATTTCGCGGCGTGCTGTCGAGTTATATATATAGAAAAGAAATAGCTGTACAAGCTTTGCCTATGTTCGGCAGTCCAAAGGTTGTCATGTTCAAGAAAATCTTTTAATTTTGCGCCGCCTCCGAAAAGGTTGAAATGTATTTAATACACTACCTAACGCGTAAATAGGTTTCATTCATATCTGTGACGTAATTGTATGATTGAATGAAATAGAAATTATTTTATACTTTTTAGTGCATTTCGAAGTCGGTGTATTTTTTTTCTTAAAATTATTTTATTTCACGCTTTTTAGTGGAATGGGGAGAATTATATAGGATACTTTGAGGCAATTCTTCTAGGCTTTTTTTTTGTCCGCGAAAATGCCATGAACATAATTAAGTAAAAGACAACATGGATATTCGATATGCTTTTTATTTATTTATTAAAAAATTGATATAAACAGTTGGGGCCGTCTATCACCCCGCGGCCGACTCCCCCCCACCCTCCTCCGCCTCGCCTTCTGCCGCGCCGTCTGCCGCGATACGGCTTCCGTCTCGTGCCTGCGGCTGTTCCTCTCACTGCAATGTAAAATTTGAACTGTTACATTTTTGGAAAATAATTCTTTATTATGTACGACACGGATTGGTTAACACTAGAACTACCAGCGTTCAATGTACATGACTTTTAAATCGGAAATAAGATAATAAAACAAAAGATGAAATATAAACATACCGTTGCACATACCGTAGTTCTTTATCTCAAAACTAGGATCAACGTATATTCGAAGAAGACACAATTTTACAAGTTTTATAATTTAAAAATAAGACACTTTAAACAATTAATTTTGACCCCTTCGGTAGTTGTAGTGTTAGTCATTTGTGTGATAGAATCTGTGATGCTTACCCCGCGACGGCTTAGCACCTTCCTCCTGTTGCTGATGCTGCTGCTCTTGCAGCGCTTGTTGTTGTTGCTGTTGCTGTTGCTGTTGCTGCTGCTGCTGCTGCTGCTGCTGCTGCTGCAGCGATTGTTGAGCCCGCATTTCCTCGCCCATATGCTGCATCTGTTGCTGCAGCTGCTGCTGCTGCAGCTGCAGTTGCTGCAGTGCATTCATAAGAGCTTGTTCTGAAAGAGTGAAAAACTATCTTAAAAAATAGTATAAACACGAAAAAAATACATACTTCATTATGTTGTTTATAAAAAACACTATCACTTTGTCCTCTTTCATTTTTTTCTATTACCAGTCATTTACGAGAAAAACGCTGGCAAGTAAATCGCTGAATCATGCATTATATTAATTTTCTATTGAAATTTTAATTATACTTACGAGTATTTTCATTCGCAGCCATATTTCTGCAAAAAAAATTGTATTATTTAAAAAATAATCTATTTGCATTTGTGAATAAAGTTCCGAAAAGCACTCATCCCCTATTTTTATTTAAAAATGAAAAATAGTACTTACCTGTCAACAGTATGGTGGTTGAACTGAAACTGAATAAAACATCTGCGGTATGTGACTTCCAAAGGAAGAGAATTGGTGGGGCAAATTCCAGGATTCCATGCTTTGTTCATATGTTTCATTGCAAGGTCATTTAGATTGTAAATATAGAATACACAACAACAGTGCAATACGCTTTGGGACAAGCCGTCCACTCTTCATCAGCTCCTACATTGTTTCAAGTTTGCCGCCCGCTTCGAACGTAAAGAAGGACAGCGCGTGAAAAAGAAGACACAGCATAAACAAATCGGTATATGTTGGCGAAACAATACCAATGCAATGCAGTATTCTCTCTGTAAATGTTAAAATTGTATCCCCACTACTGGGGGGATTCCCCACGAAATCAGTCAAGAATTAAAACACGATCGGTCGCCGAAACGACGAGAATCGAATATCGGTGAGACACATACTAATGCAAGCAAAGGAAAAGATTGTAACTTTCTTATTTCTTACTATTTTCATGAAACTATTACCGTTGTATTTGTCTAGATTTCCTGATTAAAATGACACCAAACATGATATAATTACGTTAACAATTGTGTGTGTAACGAGTGATTAAAGTTTTTAACGTAAAAGAGGACGGCGAATGGAAAAGAAAGAGAAGCAGAAGATTGACGCGTTCGGCAAACATGAAACACTCGTGCGTCTTCTGCCTTTTAAATTCAAAAATCAAAATTCTTTATTTTTGGAGTTTCATCAATGAAGCTTTGATTATCGTATTCGTCTCGTTTTTCTGATTAAAATGGTACCAAACACGGTATAATTAAAATCATAATTACTTGTATAGCAAGCCTTTAGAAGGAATTCGCACCTCTACCGTAAATGTTACATCCCAAACTTTTATGGCTTGTTACATAAGTAATTACGATCGTAATCGTATCGTGTTTGGAGTCATTTTAATCAGAAAAACGAGACAAATACAATGGTAAAAGTTTCATTGACGAAAAACCAAAAATAAAGAATTTTAATTTTTAAATTTAAAAGACAGAACACGCACGAGTCTTTCATATTTGCCGAACGCTCGAAACTCTATCCCTCTTTGTCTTTTGTATGGCTGTCTCTTTCTACGTTCAGCATCTCTTCCAACGTTTAGGAAAGGCAAACAGCAGTCAGTTGTATCGAGTATCGTGCCACGCTTTCTTGAGCTCAGCGCGATACAGGCAAAATTGAAGACTGCGTAATAGGTATTCGAAGTACAGCTTTTCCTTTTTTTCTATTTTTTATTTTTTTTTTTTTATTTTAAGAAACTAGAGTAAGATATAAAAATTGATTCTGCTTTGAGCGAATCAAAAAAAAGGGTCCAATTCTGCTTTGAGCGAATCAAAAAAAGAGTCCTATTCTGCTTTGAGCGAATCAAAAAAAGGGTCGTATTCTGCTTTGAGCGAATCAAAAAAAGAGTCCTATTCTGCTTTGAGCGAATCAAAAAAAGGGTCCTATTCTGCTTTGAGCGAATCAAAAAAAGGGTCCAATTCTGCTTTGAGCGAATCAAAAAAAGGGTCGTATTCTGCTTTGAGCGAATCAAAAAAAGAGTCCTATTCTGCTTTGAGCGAATCAAAAAAAGGGTCCTATTCTGCTTTGAGCGAATCAAAAAAAGGGTCCAATTCTGCTTTGAGCGAATCAAAAAAAGGGTCGTATTCTGCTTTGAGCGAATCAAAAAAAGAGTCCTATTCTGCTTTGAGCGAATCAAAAAAAGGGTCCTATTCTGCTTTGAGCGAATCAAAAAAAGGGTCCAATTCTGCTTTGAGCGAATCAAAAAAAGGGTCGTATTCTGCTTTGAGCGAATCAAAAAAAGAGTCCTATTCTGCTTTGAGCGAATCAAAAAAAGAGTCCTATTCTGCTTTGAGCGAATCAAAAAAAGGGTCCTATTCTGCTTTGAGCGAATCAAAAACAAGTGAGCCAATTGTGGTTTGAAGTAATCACTTTTTTAGAAGTCTCATATATACAACTATGGGCAGACCGACAAAAGATGCATCCCGAAGGAAAAAGAATCGAGCGAAAGAATCGCACGAAGTTAAACAATTACGTCTGTCAAGGAATCGTGAAATAAATGCACAGGCACGGCGTCAAGAAACTATTAATGAACGCCGTTCGAGATTATCCGCAATGCGGAAATACGCACGTTCGAAAGTGTCACGCGAAACAACAGGTGAAAAAAAAAGGCGGCTAAGTAGAATTTCTAACCGTTTAAAGAACGAATCGGCCGTGGAACGATCACGTCGGATCGGATTAATGCGCCGGCGATTAGCAAACGAATCGGCCGAGGAACGATCACGTCGGATCGGATTAATCCGCCGGCGATTAGCAAACGAATCGGCCGAGGAACGATCACGTCGGATCGGATTAATGCGCCGGCGATTAGCAAACGAATCGGCCGAGGAACGATCACGTCGGATCGGATTAATGCGCCGGCGATTAGCAAACGAATCGGGCCAGGAACGATCACGTCGGATCGGATTAATCCACCGGCGATTAGAGAACGAATCGGCCGAGGAACGATCACGTCGGATCGGATTAATCCGCCGGCGATTAGCAAACGAATCGGGCCAGGAACGATCACGTCGGATCAGATTAATCCACCGGCGATTAGAGATCGAATCGGCCGAGGAACGATCACGTCGGATCGGAATAATACGCCGGCGATTAGCAAACGAATCGGGCCAGGAACGATCACGTCGGATCGGATTAATCCAACGGCGATTAGAGAACGAATCGGCCGAGGAACGATCACGTCGGATCGGATTAATCCGCCGGCGATTAGCAAACGAATCGGCCCAGGAACGATCACGTCGGATCGGATTAATCCACCGGCGATTAGAGAATGAATCGGCCCAGGAACGATCACGTCGGATCGGATTAATCCACCGGCGATTAGAGAACGAATCTACGAAACAACGTTCACAACGTCTAATGCTCGCAAGAAATCGTACGCGGGAAGTGGTACTAACAGAATGTACCGAATCAAGAAATACACGCTTAAATGATATGCGCGAACATGCTAGAAACCGAAGAAAAGAGCTTCTTCTTCAGGCAGACAGTTTTAAATCGGCTATTAATATTTTTGCTGATGTACCGTGTGCGGTGTGTTGCAAAACTTTATATCCGCAGCAACGTTACGCTTTGCACACGCAGCCTCTGTCTCATCTAATTCCTGCAAATCTGATAGAATTAGAGAAGATAACAACATGTTCTCGCTGCCTACATCATCTTAAAAAGCACAAAGTTCCATCGCAGGCATTGTGGAATAAAATGGAAGTAATGCAAGTACCTCAGGTGATATCAGATTTATCGGAAATCGAAAAACACATGTTGTGCAGAATAGTCCCGTTCCTTAAAATCATGAAAATTCAAAATCGCTTCAGTCAGAATTGGTGCAAAGGTCAGGTAGTCCTATTTGCCCGTGATGTATTCGAAGTTGCCGAACAACTTCCAGTTAGGTTAAACCAGACCGGTATAATGATTGTCGTAGAAAGCCTAGAAAATTTGGAACGACAGCGACAATTTGAAATAGACGTCGGTAAACTTCGAAGAGCTTTAGAATGGCTGCTACAAAATAATGCTTTGTACAAAGATGTGCGACCATGTTTTTCTAATATTATCAATAACATTTCGGAAATAGCTCATGTCACTGAAGAGCTTCCTATTGTAAGAAAAGAAATTGAAGTTGCACAAAGAATTACTGAATCAAGCAGTAAATTTGTGCATGTAGGCCATAATGTAGCTATTTTACGAGGCACGTGCCATCAAGCTAGCGATCGCTTCAGCATCGAATCTCGCGGTAAGCAATGCACAGGCATAGCTGCAGTTGCTTGTGTTGCGTTTAATTTGCTCGATCCTAGTACGTGGTGTACTAGTGATGTTGATTATGTACTTTTAGTAGGAGATAAATATTACCGTGATTGCATTGAAGCGCGAAATAACCCTGACCCCGGAGAAGTCAATGTAGACTACTTAGCTGTAACAGAATTATTGCCACACTTATCGTTTAATAATATCAGAGTCGGTATTGACATTGGCTATGAAATGGCTGTAAATGGTCATATTGACATTGATAACGGTGATGAAGGATTCCCAAATTTAAAGAACGGTTTAATTATGTTTTTCCAACAGTATACATACGGAATTCTTACCGCGAATTTTATATCAGTCGCTGTATCATGCAGCAACCAGTCGGAAAGTCCCTGCTATTGGTTGTTTGATTCCCACGCAAGAGGTCCGAAAGGATATAAAGCACCGTCACGGGGCCTTTCATGCTGTATGAAATTTACGAATATTGAAGATTTACACATGATCTTGCGTCGTAATTTATATGCTAAAGGAGGCAATAGCAATGTGCTAAATATCTACTCATTAACACCTCTAGCAATTGCACCCGAAATGAATAGATCCCCACAAGTCGAAAGGATACAACAATCACCTGCTGCGACTACTCATACAGAGTCCGGCGAGGCGCAAGTTGTTTTCGCAACAAGTATGTTACGTTCGATTGATGACGATATTCCCAATATCGATAATATCGTCTCTATCGGTAATAATAACAACACAGAAAATGACCCGATAAGATTGGCGAATATACATAGAAAAACTGCGCCTCCTTTGAACCTAGAGAGGGAAAGAAGAATGGAAGAACTGTGTTGGTTCTTTCTATTTCCAGATGGAAAAAATGGTTTCGGAGAGCACCGAGATATCTCAATAACACCACTGGATTACTTCCAAGCGCGTATTCTGAGCAATGACAAACGATTTCAACGAACAGATTATTTGTTCTTCGCATTATCTGTTGTTGAATATTATCGCGCAAAAGCTAGCGTTTCAGTATCATGTAGAATGCGCCAAGGAGAACATACTCCACAGCGATTAGTAGATAATATGCACCTCACGATGAGAAATATAAGAGGATCGGTATCATACTGGAAACGTTGCTGCTCGGAATTAATCGCCATGGTTCGAAGTCTTGGACCGCCCACATGGTTTGCTACCTTCTCTTGCAATGATCTAAACTGGCCAGATATGTTGAAAGCGTTACTCTTATCCGATGGTCGTCCCATTACCGAATTTGAAAACCTAACTTTTGCGGATCGACTAAAGTTGGTTCAGAAATATCCAGTAGTTATAGCAAGACAATTTACGGTACGAGTAAACGCGTTGATGCAGTATTTAAAAAACTCTCATTGCTTAGGTGGCGTTGTTATCGATTTTTGGTATAGAATTGAATTTCAGAATAGGGGAAGTCCACATTTACACATGCTGATTTGGTGTGAAAATGTACCCGATTTCCTTACCAACGAAGGCCGCAACGTTATTGAGAAAGTTGTATCTTGTTCATTGGAAGCAGAAAACCAAGATATGAGCGACATAGTACAAAGAGTCCAAATTCATAAACATTCTGATACATGTTACAAAGATCGTAATAATCGTTGTTGTCGTTTCGGATTTCCTAGACCGATAAGTGAAACAACGATGTGCTTGGGTCCAGATGACACACTTGCCAACAATGGACGTTTCTGTGTACTTAAGAGAACCGTAAATGAAGTTATGGTAAATAATTACAATCCAACTCTTTTAAAGCTTTGGGAAGCAAACATGGATATTCAACCATGCGGAAATGTTACAGCAGTTGCATATTATATTGCTAAGTACGCAAGTAAGTGCGAGCCGCAGGATACAGGAGACGTTATTAAAGAAGCCGTTTCCCGTGCGAAACGCCGCGGCGGTACCGTCTGGAATCAATTATTTTCGGTATCTATGGCAATTCTGTCCCAACGAATGGTCAGTGCTGCAGAATGTGCTTATCGATTATGCCATCTGCCTCTTAAAATGAGCTCGCGAAAAGCTGTATTTATAAACAGCTGTCGGCCTGAGCAGAGATACAGAATTTTGCGTTTCGAAGGATATGAAACATCATTTTTCAATAACATATTCGATCGTTACGCAAAGAGACCGGACAGTCTAGAGAATTTGAGCTTAGCTGAATTTGCTGTCCGATATGAAACAGTTTCAAGTGGAATGTGGACAGAAGAGGATGGAGACGCAGAACTTAGAAATGACGATGAAGAAACATCGAGGTCGAGGTTTATAAAATTGAAGGACAATACTCGAATGCGAATAAGAAATAAAGCAGCTGTACTTCGCCACCGATATTATACCTTGAACAGTGATAGAGAAGGATATTTCTATAACTTGATAGTGTGTCACATTCCATTTCGTGATGAAAGTACACTTATGTCCGAAAACGAATCTTCGGAACAATGTTTTCTTCGACGGCGACACGAATTGAAACCTATGTTGGGAAACGCAACCGTTGAACAATTTACTCACGCAGAACAAATTATTGAAGCAGCGCTGGCCCAGGCTGTAGCTTTGAACGTTGTACGCGAAGGGGAAACTAATAATGAACAGTTAAGAGAACCAGTCAGCATTCATGCCGACGAAACAGTATATTGCGATCAAGTTGATTTGTATGAGGATCAACAGCAAGAAACACTTGCAATGCCAGAAGACGTGTTCCTTAACAGTATTCGAAGTCTTAACGTTCAACAGAAAAGTTTATTGAAATCAGTTTCCTCAGTAATTGAGAAAGATATTAAAAAGAATGATGATGAAGATACGGAACAAATGTTACTTTTTATTACCGGAGGAGCTGGTAGTGGCAAGTCGTTTATTTTAAAATTACTTGTTGAACATATTAAACGCTGCTATAATCCCACAGTTGATATGATGATAAAACCATTGTTCATTGAAGTAGCTTCTTTGACTGGCGTCGCTGCCCGCCAAATATTCGGAAAAACTCTGCACTCCTTGTTCTCGTTGCCTATTGAAAAAGGTACTGCAATGACCTATCGGCGACTGACTGGACAAAGACTCGAACAAGAGAGACGAAAGTGGCGGTACATAAGGTGGTTGATTATTGACGAGATATCAATGGTATCTTACGAGAATTTGCGAATAATTCATTTAAGATTGCAAGAATTCAAAATGAATGATAAACTGTTTGGTGGCGTAAATGTACTTCTGTTTGGCGATATCATGCAGTTGCCCCCGGTAAAAGGACACTGGTGTTTTATACAGCCCCATTGGTGTAGCGCAGAAATTAATTTATGGCACCAATTTTCATTCTGCGAACTCACCATTAATATGCGACAAAGGGATGACGTCGAGTTTATCGACTTACTGAATAACCTACGGTTTGGGGAAGTGACAACCTTTCAACTACAAATACTATGCGAACGAAGAAGAGTTCCCTTAACCGGAGAGTTTGAGGATGGTGAAGCGGTAAGAATATTCCCAACCATAAAATTAGTCGATGAATATAATACAAAAATGACCGATAAATTAGCACAATCACATCGAATGTACATCATTGATGCAGTAGACGAGTCCCGTGAGGCAGCTACATATGGAAAAAGGCCACCAGAAAATGTTATTCCTACAAATGTTAATAACTGTGGCGGACTGTTACATACAATAACGTTAGCCGAGGGATCGCGAATCATGCTGCGGCGAAATATATCAATTTCTGATGGTTTGATAAACGGTGCAATGGGAATAGTTAAGAAATTTATATGGCCGGCACTTAGAAGAGACCAACTAGAAGAGGGAGAATTGCCGGATTCAGTTCTTATAAAATTTGACGACGAATCTGTTGGAAATAGGTTCAAAGATATTGATGGTTACATTCCAATATCTCCAGTTTCAGCAACGTTTCAGGCAACAAAAGGTTATGGGGACGTCGAGCGCAGAATGTTACCACTTATTTTAAGTTGGGCAGTAACGGTGCACAAATTACAAGGGACCACATTAAACAAAGCTGTAATTGATCTTGGCAAAAGGAATTTTGCAAAAGGTCAAATTTACGTTGCACTTAGTCGTGTTAAAAGTCTAGATGGTCTAGTTTTATCTGATTTAGCGCCAAACAAAATCCTAGTTAAACCTCATGACGAGCGAGCACTCGCAGAAATGGAAAGATTACGACGCTTGCTTTTGCAAACAAACACTGCAAATCAGCTTCCAGCGACTGACACGTAAAGAAACAAGCCAAGTATGTTTTTTTTCCTTCTCTTTTATTTGCGGCCAATTGATAAAGAAATTGACGAAGTCTACTTACAGGAACAACTTTGAAAAATCACGGTCGCCATATTTTTTGCAGGGTAAGAATAAATCTTTTGCAATATCAGTAGTTATTAACAATTAACGAGTCCCATAAATGTCTGTTACAAATGAGATCATCTTGGAAAGATCTTCGAGATTCGAAAAGTTTCATCGCGATCGGTGCATTTCTTACATAACAATACCAAAGAATAGGATTTTGCAATAACAATAGTTATTATACATGTATACTGATTTTCGGCCGACAAGACGTGTTTGTTGTCAACAAGAAGACGTGTTTGTTGTCGACAAGAAAATCGGCGACTGCATGTTGATTCATACACCACCAGAGGCACAGAGGCATACGTAGAATTCAATATACAGTATTCACTCCGTAAATGTTAAAAAGATCTCTACCGTAAATGTTAAAAAAAAAATATACTGATCGAATTAAGTAACATCCTCCTTTTTCGAAGTCGGTTAAAAATTGTATCCCCACTACTGGAGGGATCCTCCTCGAAATCAGTCGAGAATGAAACACGATCGGTCGCCGAAACGACGAGAATCGAATATCGGTGAGACACATACTAATGCAAGCAAAGGAAAAGATTGTAACTTTCTTATTTCTTACTATTTTCATGAAACTATTACCGTTGTATTTGTCTAGATTTCCTGATTAAAATGACACCAAACATGATATAATTACGTTAACATATGTGTGTGTAACGAGTGATTAAAGTTTTTAACGTAAAAGAGGACGGCGAATGGAAAAGAAAGAAAAGCAGAAGATTGACGCGTTCGGCAAATATGAAACACTCGTGCGTCTTCTGCCTTTTAAATTCAAAAATCAAAATTCTTTATTTTTGGAGTTTCATCAATGAAGCTTTGATTATCGTATTCGTCTCGTTTTTCTGATTAAAATGGTACCAAACACGGTATAATTAAAATCATAATTACTTGTATAGCAAGCCTTTAGAAGGAATTCGCACCTCTACCGTAAATGTTACATCCCAAACTTTTATGGCTTGTTACATAAGTAATTACGATCGTAATCGTATCGTGTTTGGTGTCATTTTAATCAGAAAAACGAGACAAATACGATGGTAAAAGTTTCATTGACGAAAAACCAAAAATAAAGAATTTTAATTTTTAAATTTAAGACAGAACACGCACGAGTCCTTCATGTTTGCCGAACGCTCGAAACTCTATCCCTCTTTGTCTTTTGCATGGCTGTCTCTTTCTACGTTCGGCACACCACAAAGAATGTAGGACCTCTACCGTAAATGTACAATCGAGACCGGCAAAAGTAACATTTACGGAGTGAATACTGTATTAGTAACAATAGTTTTTCGCTAATAACTCGGAAACTAAAGCTTCCCCTTAATTGCGGATAAGGAAAAAGTTGTTCAGAATCGTGCCCCTGATAACATATTAAAAGGACATTAAAATCGTCCAAAGTTGATTTCAAAACTTTTCAACAATTTTTCGCTAATATCTCGAAAACTAAAGCTTTCCGCGAAATTTTTATATGAACAAAATTGTTCAGAATCATGTCCGTGATAAGATATTAAAAGCGCACTAAAATCGAGAAAAGTTTATTTCAAAAGTTGCCGGTTTTTTTGCAATAACAACACTTTGCAATTGAAAAATGAAAAATTTTTTGATAATGGTACCAATGGGGAGTCAGAACCTACCAGATGCAAAAGGTTTCGTTCCGATCGGTGCATCCAGCTAGGCGTAATAGGCGGGCACACATAGAAAATAAAAATAATAAAAAAAAAAAAAAAAAAAAAAAAAAAATATACTGATCGAATTGAGTAACCTCCTCCTTTTTCGAAGTCGGTTAAAAATATGGCTAATAATATGAGATAGATTTATAATAATAAGAGTAATAAGTATAGTAATTGTCGTTCTATAGATCATATCTGCATAATATGGTTCATAATATCAGTCAGATTGATAATAGTGCGTGTAATAAGTATAGTAATTGTCGTTCTATCGATCATATAAGCATAATATGGCTAATAATATGCGTTAGATTGATAATAATAAGAGCAATAAGTATAGTAATTGTAGTTCTATAAATCATATCTGCATAATATGGTTAATAATATGAGTTAGATTCATAATAATAAGAGTAATCTGTATAGTAATTGTCGTTCTGTCGATGACATAAGCATAATATGGCTAATAATATGAGTTAGATTGATAATAATAAGAGTAATAAGTATAGTAATTGTCGTTCTATCGATCATATCTGCATAATATGGTTAATAATATGAGTTAGATTGATAATAGTGAGTGTAATAAGTATAGTAATTGTCGTCCTATCGATCATATAAGCATAATATGGCTAATAATATGAGTTGGATTGATAATAATAAGAGTAATAAGTATAGTAATTGTCGTTCTATCGATCATACAAGCATAATATGGCTAATAATATGAGTTAGATTGATAATAATAAGAGTAATAAGTATAGTAATTGTCGTTCTATCGATCATATAAGCATAATATGGCTAATAATATGAGTTAGATTGATAATAATAAGAGTAGTGAGCATAGCAATTGTCGTCCTATCGATCATATAAGCAAAATATGGCTAATAATATCAGATAGATTTATAATAATAAGAGTAATAAGTATAGTAATTGTCGTTCTATAGATCATATCTGCATAATATGGTTAATAATATCAGTTAGATTGATAATAGTGAGTGTAATAAGTATAGTAATTGTCGTTCTATCGATCATATAAGCATAATATGGTTAATAATATGAGTTAGATTGATAATAATAAGAGTAATAAGTATAGTAATTGTAGTTCTATCGATCATATAAGCATAATATGGCCAATAATATGAGTTAGATTGATAATAATAAGAGTAATAAGTATAGTAATTATCGTTCTACCGATCATATAAGCATAATATGGCTAATAATATGAGTTAGATTGATAATAATAAGAGTAATAAGTATAGTAATTGTCGTTCTATCGATCATATCTGCATAATATGGCTAATAATATGAGTTAGATTGATAATAATAAGAGTAATGAGTATAGTAATTGTCGTTCTATCGATCATATAAGCATAATATGGCTAATAATATGAGTTAGATTGATAATAATAAGAGTAGTGAGTATAGCAATTGTCGTTCTATCGATCATATAAGCATAATACGGTTAATAATATGAGTTAGATTGATAATAATAAGAGTAATAAGTATAGTAATTGTCGTTCTATCGATCATACAAGCATAATATGGCTAATAATATGAGTTAGATTGATAATAATAAGAGTAATGAGTATAGTAATTGTCGTTCTATCGATCATATAAGCATAATATGGCTAATAATATGAGTTAGATTGATAATAATAATAGTAGTGAGTATAGCAATTGTCGTTCTATCGATCATATAAGCAAAATATGGCTAATAATATGAGATAGATTTATAATAATAAGAGTAATAAGTATAGTAATTGTCGTTCTATGGATCATATCTGCATAATATGGTTAATAATATCAGTTAGATTGATAATAGTGAGTGTAATAAGTATAGTAATTGTCGTTCTGTCGGTCATATAAGCATAATATGGCTAATAATATGAGTTAGATTGATAATAATAAGAGCAATAAGTATAGTAATTGTAGTTCTATAAATCATATCTGCATAATATGGTTAATAATATGAGTTAGATTCATAATAATAAGAGTAATATGTATAGTAATTGTCGTTCTGTCGATGACATAAGCATAATATGGCTAATAATATGAGTTAGATTGATAATAATAAGAGTAATAAGTATAGTAATTGTCGTTCTATCGATCATACAAGCATAATATGGCTAATAATATGAGTTAGATTGATAATAATAAGAGTAATGAGTATAGTAATTGTCGTTCTATCGATCATATCTGCATAATATGGTTAATAATATGAGTTAGATTGATAATAGTGAGTGTAATAAGTATAGTAATTGTAGTTCTATCGATCATATAAGCATAATATGGCCAATAATATGAGTTAGATTGATAATAATAAGAGTAATAAGTATAGTAATTATCGTTCTACTGATCACATAAGCATAATATGGCTAATAATATGAGTTGGATTGATAATAATAAGAGTAAGAAGTAGAGTAATTGTCGTCCTATCGATCATATAAGCATAATATGGCTAATAATATGAGTTAGATTGATAATAATAAGAGTAATAAGTATAGTAATTGTCGTTCTATCGATCATACAAGCATAATATGGCTAATAATATGAGTTAGATTGATAATAATAAGAGTAATAAGTATAGTAATTGTAGTGCTATCGATCACATAAGCATAATATGGCTAATAATATGAGATGGATTGATAATAATAAGAGTAATGAGTATAGTAATTGTCGTTCTGTCGATCATATAAGCATAATATGGCTAATAATATGTGTTAGATTGATAATAATAAGAGCAATAAGTATAGTAATTGTAGTTCTATAAATCATATCTGCATAATATGGTTAATAATATGGTTAATAATATGAGTTAGATTCGTAATAATAAGAGTAATGTGTATAGTAATTGTCGTTCTGTCGATGACATAAGCATAATATGGCTAATAATATGAGTTAGATTGATAATAATAAGAGTAATAAGTATAGTAATTGTCGTTCTATCGATCATACAAGCATAATATGGCTAATAATATGAGTTAGATTGATAATAATAAGAGTAATAAGTATAGTAATTGTAGTTCTATCGATCATATAAGCATAATATGGCCAATAATATGAGTTAGATTGATAATAATAAGAGTAATAAGTATAGTAATTATCGTTCTACCGATCATATAAGCATAATATGGCTAATAATATGAGTTAGATTGATAATAATAAGAGTAAAAAGTATAGTAATTGTCGTTCTATCGATCATATAAGCATAATATGGCTAATAATATGAGTTAGATTGATAATAATAAGAGTAATAAGTATAGTAATTGTCGTTCTATCGATCACATGAGCATAATATGGCTAATAAAATGAGTTAGATTGATAATAATAAGAGTAAAAAGTATAGTAATTGTCGTTCTATCGATCATATAAGCATAATATGGCTAATAATATGAGCTAGATTGATAATAATAAGAGTAATGAGTATAGTAATTGTCGTTCTATCGATCATATAAGCATAATATGTCTAATAATATGAGTTAGATTGATAATAATAAGAGTAATGAGTATAGTTATTGTCGTTCTATCGATCATTTAAGCATAATATGGCTAATAATATGAGTGAGATTGATAATAATAAGAGTAATAAGTATAGTAATTGTTGTTCTATCGATCATATAAGCATAATATGGCCAATGATATGAGTTAGATTGATAATAATAAGAGTAATAAGTATAGTAATTATCGTTCTACCGATCATATAAGCATAATATGGATAATAATATGAGTTAGATTGATAATAATAAGAGTAAAAAGTATAGTAATTGTCGTTCTATCGATCATATAAGCATCATATGGCTAATAATATGAGCTAGATTGACAATAATGAGAGTAATGAGTATAGTAATTGTCGTTCCATCGATCATATAAGCATAATATGGCTAATAATATGAGTTAGATTGATAATAATAAGAATAATAAGTATAGTAATTATCGTTCTACTGATCACAAGAGCATAATATGGCTAATAATATGAGTTGGATTGATAATAATAAGAGTAAGAAGTAGAGTAATTGTCGTCCTATCGATCATATAAGCATAATATGGCTAATAATATGAGTTAGATTGATAATAATAAGAGTAATAAGTATAGTAATTGTCGTTCTATCGATCATATCTGCATAGTATGGTTAGTAATATGAGTTAGACTGATAATAATGAGTGTAATAAGTATAGTAATTGTCGTTCTGTCGATCATATAAGCATAATATGGCTAATAATATGTGTTAGATTGATAACAATAAGAGCAATAAGTATAGTAATTGTAGTTCTATAAATCATATCTGCATAATATGGTTAATAATATGAGTTAGATTCATAATAATAAGAGTAATGTGTATAGTAATTGTCGTTCTGTCGATGACATAAGCATAATATGGCTAATAATATGAGTTAGATTGATAATAAAAAGAGTAATAAGTATAGTAATTGTCGTTCTATCGATCATATCTGCATAATATGGTTAATAATATGAGTTAGATTCATAATAATAAGAGTAATGTGTATAGTAATTGTCGTTCTGTCGATGACATAAGCATAATATGGCTAATAATATGAGTTAGATTGATAATAAAAAGAGTAATAAGTATTGTAATTGTCGTTCTATCGATCATATCTGCATAATATGGCTAATAATATGAGTTAGATTGATAATAATAAGAGTAATGAGTATAGTAATTGTCGTTCTATCGATCATATCTGCATAATATGGTTAATAATATGAGTTAGATTGATAATAGTGAGTGTAATAAGTATAGTAATTGTCGTCCTATCGATCATATAAGCACAATATGGCTAATAATATGAGTTAGATTGATAATAATAAGAGTAATAAGTATAGTAATTGTCGTTCTATCGATCATACAAGCATAATATGGCTAATAATATGAGTTAGATTGATAATAATAAGAGTAATGAGTATAGTAATTGTCGTTCTATCGATCATATAAGCATAATATGGCTAATAATATGAGTTAGATTGATAATAATAAGAGTAGTGAGTATAGCAATTGTCGTTCTATCGATCATATAAGCAAAATATGGCTAATAATATGAGGTAGATTTATAATAATAAGAGTAATAAGTATAGTAATTGTCGTTCTATGGATCATATCTGCATAATATGGTTAATAATATCAGTTAGATTGATAATAGTGAGTGTAATAAGTATAGTAATTGTAGTTCTATCGATCATATAAGCATAATATGGCCAATAATATGAGTTAGATTGATAATAATAAGAGTAATAAGTATAGTAATTATCGTTCTACCGATCATATAAGCATAATATGGCTAATAATATGAGTTAGATTGATAATAATAAGAGTAATAGGTATAGTAATTGTCGATCTGTCGATGACATAAGCATAATATGGCTAATAATATGAGTTAGATTGATAATAATAAGAGTAATAAGTATAGTAATTGTCGTTCTATCGATCATACAAGCATAATATGGCTAATAATATGAGTTAGATTGATAATAATAAGAGTAATGAGTATAGTAATTGTCGTTCTATCGATCATATAAGCATAATATGGCTAATAATATGAGTTAGATTGATAATAATAATAGTAGTGAGTATAGCAATTGTCGTTCTACCGATCATATAAGCAAAATATGGCTAATAATATGAGATAGATTTATAATAATAAGAGTAATAAGTATAGTAATTGTCGTTCTATAGATCATATCTGCATAATATGGTTAATAATATCAGTTAGATTGACAACAGTGAGTGTAATAAGTATAGTAATTGTCGTTCTATCGGTCACATAAGCATAATATGGCTAATAATATGAGTTGGATTGATAATAATAAGAGTAAGAAGTAGAGTAATTGTCGTCCTATCGATCATATAAGAATAATATGGCTAATAATATGAGTTAGATTGATAATAATAAGAGTAATAAGTATAGTAATTGTCGTTCTGTCGATCACATAAGCATAATATGGCTAATAATATGTGTTAGATTGATAATAATAAGAGCAATAAGTATAGTAATTGTAGTTCTATAAATCATATCTGCATAATATGGTTAATAATATGGTTAATAATATGAGTTAGATTGATAATAATAAGAGTAAAAAGTGGAGTAATTGTCGTTCTATCGATCACATAAGCATAATATGGCTAATAATATGAGTTAGATTGATAATAATAAGAGCAATAAGTATAGTAATTGTAGTTCTATAAATCATATCTGCATAATATGGTTAATAATATGAGCTAGATTCATAATAATAAGAGTAATGTGTATAGTAATTGTCGTTCTGTCGATGACATAAGCATAATATGGCTAATAATATGAGTTAGATTGATAATAATAAGAGTAATAAGTATAGTAATTGTCGTTCTATCGATCATACAAGCATAATATGGCTAATAATATGAGTTAGATTGATAATAATAAGAGTAATAAGTATAGTAATTGTAGTTCTATCGATCATATAAGCATAATATGGCCAATAATATGAGTTAGATTGATAATAATAAGAGTAATAAGTATAGTAATTATCGTTCTACCGATCATATAAGCATAATATGGCTAATAATATGAGTTAGATTGATAATAATAAGAGTAAAAAGTATAGTAATTGTCGTTCTATCGATCATATAAGCATAATATGGCTAATAATATGAGTTAGATTGATAATAATAAGAGTAATAAGTATAGTAATTGTCGTTCTATCGATCACATAAGCATAATATGGCTAATAAAATGAGTTAGATTGATAATAATAAGAGTAAAAAGTATAGTAATTGTCGTTCTATCGATCATATAAGCATAATATGGCTAATAATATGAGCTAGATTGATAATAATAAGAGTAATGAGTATAGTAATTGTCGTTCTATCGATCATATAAGCATAATATGTCTAATAATATGAGTTAGATTGATAATAATAAGAGTAATGAGTATAGTTATTGTCGTTCTATCGATCATTTAAGCATAATATGGCTAATAATATGAGTGAGATTGATAATAATAAGAGTAATAAGTATAGTAATTATCGTTCTACCGATCATATAAGCATAATATGGATAATAATATGAGTTAGATTGATAATAATAAGAGTAAAAAGTATAGTAATTGTCGTTCTATCGATCATATAAGCATCATATGGCTAATAATATGAGCTAGATTGACAATAATGAGAGTAATGAGTATAGTAATTGTCGTTCTATCGATCATATAAGCATAATATGGCTAATAATATGAGTTAGATTGATAATAATAAGAATAATAAGTATAGTAATTATCGTTCTACTGATCACATAAGCATAATATGGCTAATAATATGAGTTGGATTGATAATAATAAGAGTAAGAAGTAGAGTAATTGTCGTCCTATCGATCATATAAGCATAATATGGCTAATAATATGAGTTAGATTGATAATAATAAGAGTAATAAGTATAGTAATTGTCGTTCTATCGATCATATCTGCATAGTATGGTTAGTAATATGAGTTAGACTGATAATAATGAGTGTAATAAGTATAGTAATTGTCGTTCTGTCGATCATATAAGCATAACATGGCTAATAATATGTGTTAGATTGATAACAATAAGAGCAATAAGTATAGTAATTGTAGTTCTATAAATCATATCTGCATAATATGGTTAATAATATGAGTTAGATTCATAATAATAAGAGTAATGTGTATAGTAATTGTCGTTCTGTCGATGACATAAGCATAATATGGCTAATAATATGAGTTAGATTGATAATAAAAAGAGTAATAAGTATAGTAATTGTCGTTCTATCGATCATATCTGCATAATATGGCTAATAATATGAGTTAGATTGATAATTATAAGAGTAATGAGTATAGTAATTGTCGTTCTATCGATCATATCTGCATAATATGGTTAATAATATGAGTTAGATTGATAATAGTGAGTGTAATAAGTATAGTAATTGTCGTCCTATCGATCATATAAGCACAATATGGCTAATAATATGAGTTAGATTGATAATAATAAGAGTAATAAGTATAGTAATTGTCGTTCTATCGATCATACAAGCATAATATGGCTAATAATATGAGTTAGATTGATAATAATAAGAGTAATGAGTATAGTAATTGTCGTTCTATCGATCATATAAGCATAATATGGCTAATAATATGAGTTAGATTGATAATAATAAGAGTAGTGAGTATAGCAATTGTCGTTCTATCGATCATATAAGCAAAATATGGCTAATAATATGAGGTAGATTTATAATAATAAGAGTAATAAGTATAGTAATTGTCGTTCTATGGATCATATCTGCATAATATGGTTAATAATATCAGTTAGATTGATAATAGTGAGTGTAATAAGTATAGTAATTGTAGTTCTATCGATCATATAAGCATAATATGGCCAATAATATGAGTTAGATTGATAATAATAAGAGTAATAAGTATAGTAATTATCGTTCTACCGATCATATAAGCATAATATGGCTAATAATATGAGTTAGATTGATAATAATAAGAGTAATAGGTATAGTAATTGTCGATCTGTCGATGACATAAGCATAATATGGCTAATAATATGAGTTAGATTGATAATAATAAGAGTAATAAGTATAGTAATTGTCGTTCTATCGATCATACAAGCATAATATGGCTAATAATATGAGTTAGATTGATAATAATAAGAGTAATGAGTATAGTAATTGTCGTTCTATCGATCATATAAGCATAATATGGCTAATAATATGAGTTAGATTGATAATAATAATAGTAATGAGTATAGCAATTGTCGTTCTACCGATCATATAAGCAAAATATGGCTAATAATATGAGATAGATTTATAATAATAAGAGTAATAAGTATAGTAATTGTCGTTCTATAGATCATATCTGCATAATATGGTTAATAATATCAGTTAGATTGACAATAGTGAGTGTAATAAGTATAGTAATTGTCGTTCTATCGGTCACATAAGCATAATATGGCTAATAATATGAGTTGGATTGATAATAATAAGAGTAAGAAGTAGAGTAATTGTCGTCCTATCGATCATATAAGAATAATATGGCTAATAATATGAGTTAGATTGATAATAATAAGAGTAATAAGTATAGTAATTGTCGTTCTGTCGATCACATAAGCATAATATGGCTAATAATATGTGTTAGATTGATAATAATAAGAGCAATAAGTATAGTAATTGTAGTTCTATAAATCATATCTGCATAATATGGTTAATAATATGGTTAATAATATGAGTTAGATTGATAATAATAAGAGTAAAAAGTGGAGTAATTGTCGTTCTATCGATCACATAAGCATAATATGGCTAATAATATGAGTTAGATTGATAATAATAAGAGCAATAAGTATAGTAATTGTAGTTCTATAAATCATATCTGCATAATATGGTTAATAATATGAGCTAGATTCATAATAATAAGAGTAATGTGTATAGTAATTGTCGTTCTGTCGATGACATAAGCATAATATGGCTAATAATATGAGTTAGATTGATAATAATAAGAGTAATAAGTATAGTAATTGTCGTTCTATCGATCATACAAGCATAATATGGCTAATAATATGAGTTAGATTGATAATAATAAGAGTAATAAGTATAGTAATTGTAGTGCTATCGATCACATAAGCATAATATGGCTAATAATATGAGATGGATTGATAATAATAAGAGTAATGAGTATAGTAATTGTCGTTCTGTCGATCATATAAGCATAATATGGCTAATAATATGTGTTAGATTGATAATAATAAGAGCAATAAGTATAGTAATTGTAGTTCTATAAATCATATCTGCATAATATGGTTAATAATATGGTTAATAATATGAGTTAGATTCATAATAATAAGAGTAATGTGTATAGTAATTGTCGTTCTGTCGATGACATAAGCATAATATGGCTAATAATATGAGTTAGATTGATAATAATAAGAGTAATAAGTATAGTAATTGTCGTTCTATCGATCATACAAGCATAATATGGCTAATAATATGAGTTAGATTGATAATAATAAGAGTAATAAGTATAGTAATTGTAGTTCTATCGATCATATAAGCATAATATGGCCAATAATATGAGTTAGATTGATAATAATAAGAGTAATAAGTATAGTAATTATCGTTCTACCGATCATATAAGCATAATATGGCTAATAATATGAGTTAGATTGATAATAATAAGAGTAAAAAGTATAGTAATTGTCGTTCTATCGATCATATAAGCATAATATGGCTAATAATATGAGTTAGATTGATAATAATAAGAGTAATAAGTATAGTAATTGTCGTTCTATCGATCACATAAGCATAATATGGCTAATAAAATGAGTTAGATTGATAATAATAAGAGTAAAAAGTATAGTAATTGTCGTTCTATCGATCATATAAGCATAATATGGCTAATAATATGAGCTAGATTGATAATAATAAGAGTAATGAGTATAGTAATTGTCGTTCTATCGATCATATAAGCATAATATGTCTAATAATATGAGTTAGATTGATAATAATAAGAGTAATGAGTATAGTTATTGTCGTTCTATCGATCATTTAAGCATAATATGGCTAATAATATGAGTGAGATTGATAATAATAAGAGTAATAAGTATAGTAATTGTTGTTCTATCGATCATATAAGCATAATATGTCCAATGATATGAGTTAGATTGATAATAATAAGAGTAATAAGTATAGTAATTATCGTTCTACCGATCATATAAGCATAATATGGCTAATAATATGAGTTAGATTGATAATAATAAGAGTAAAAAGTATAGTAATTGTCGTTCTATCGATCATATAAGCATCATATGGCTAATAATATGAGCTAGATTGACAATAATGAGAGTAATGAGTATAGTAATTGTCGTTCTATCGATCATATAAGCATAATATGGCTAATAATATGAGTTAGATTGATAATAATAAGAATAATAAGTATAGTAATTATCGTTCTACTGATCACATAAGCATAATATGGCTAATAATATGAGTTGGATTGATAATAATAAGAGTAAGAAGTAGAGTAATTGTCGTCCTATCGATCATATAAGTATAATATGGCTTATAATATGAGTTAGATTGATAATAATAAGAGTAATAAGTATAGTAATTGTCGTTCTATCGATCATATCTGCATAATATGGTTAGTAATATGAGTTAGATTGATAATAATGAGTGTAATAAGTATAGTAATTGTCGTTCTGTCGATCATATAAGCATAATATGGCTGATAATATGTGTTAGATTGATAATAATAAGAGCAATAAGTATAGTAATTGTAGTTCTATAAATCATATCTGCATAATATGGTTAATAATATGAGTTAGATTGACAATAATTAGAGTAATGAGTATAGTAATTGTCGTTCTATCGATCATATAAGCATAATATGGCTAATAATATGAGTTAGATTGATAATAATAAGAGTAGTGAGTATAGCAATTGTCGTTCTATCGATCATATAAGCATAATATGGTTAATAATATGAGTTAGATTCATAATAATAAGAGTAATCTGTATAGTAATTGTCGTTCTGTCGATGACATAAGCATAATATGGCTAATAATATGAGTTAGATTGATAATAATAAGAGTAATAAGTATAGTAATTGTCGTTCTATCGATCATATCTGCATAATATGGTTAATAATATGAGTTAGATTGATAATAGTGAGTGTAATAAGTATAGTAATTGTCGTCCTATCGATCATATAAGCATAATATGGCTAATAATATGAGTTAGATTGATAATAATAAGAGTAATAAGTATAGTAATTGTCGTTCTATCGATCATACAAGCATAATATGGCTAATAATATGAGTTAGATTGATAATAATAAGAGTAATGAGTATAGTAATTGTCGTTCTATCGATCATATAAGCACAATATGGCTAATAATATGAGTTAGATTGATAATAATAAGAGTAATAAGTATAGTAATTGTCGTTCTATCGATCATATAAGCATAATATGGCTAATAATATGAGTTAGATTGATAATAATCAGAGTAAAAAGTAGAGTAATTGTCGTTCTATCGATCATATAAACATAATATGGCCAATAATATGAGTTTGATTGATAATAATAAGAGTAATAAGTATAGTAATTGTCGTTCTATCGATCATATAAGCATAATATGGCTAATAATATGAGTTAGATTGATAATAATAAGAGTAATAAGTACAGTAATTGTCGTTCTATCGATCACATAAGCATAATATGGCTAATAATATGAGTTAGATTGATAATAATAAGAGTAATAAGTACAGTAATTGTCGTTCTATCGATCACATAAGCATAATATGGCTAATAAAATGTGTTAGATTGATAATAATAAGAGTAAAAAGTATAGTAATTGTCGTTCTAACGATCATATAAGCATAATATGGCTAATAATATGAGCTAGATTGATAATAATAAGAGTAATGAGTATAGTAATTGTCGTTCTATCGATCATATAAGCAATATATGTCTAATAATATGAGTTAGATTGATAATAATAAGAGTAATGAGTATAGTAATTGTCGTTCTATCGATCATTTAAGCATAATATGCCTAATAATATGAGTGAGATTGATAATAATAAGAGTAATAAGTATAGTAATTGTCGTTCTATCGATCATATCTGCATAATATGGTTAATAATATGAGTTAGATTGATAATAGTGAGTGTAATAAGTATAGTAATTGTCGTCCTATCGATCATATAAGCATAATATGGCTAATAATATGAGTTAGATTGATAATAATAAGAGTAATAGGTATAGTAATTGTCGATCTGTCGATGACATAAGCATAATATGGCTAATAATATGAGTTAGATTGATAATAATAAGAGTAAAAAGTATAGTAATTGCCGTTCTATCGATCATATAAGCATAATATGGCTAATAATATGAGCTAGATTGATAATAATAAGAGTAATGAGTATAGTAATTGTCGTTCTATCGATCATATAAGCATAATATGGTTAATAATATGAGTTAGATTGATAATAGTGAGTGTAATAAGTATAGTAATTGTCGTTCTATCGATCACATAAGCATAATATGGCTAATAATATGAGTTAGATTGATAATAATAAGAGTAATAAGTACAGTAATTGTCGTTCTATCGATCACATAAGCATAATATGGCTAATAAAATGAGTTAGATTGATAATAATAAGAGTAAAAGGTATAGTAATTGTCGTTCTAACGATCATATAAGCATAATATGGCTAATAATATGAGCTAGATTGATAATAATAAGAGTAATGAGTATAGTAATTGTCGTTCTATCGATCATATAAGCAATATATGTCTAATAATATGAGTTAGATTGATAATAATAAGAGTAATGAGTATAGTAATTGTCGTTCTATCGATCATTTAAGCATAATATGCCTAATAATATGAGTGAGATTGATAATAATAAGAGTAATAAGTATAGTAATTGTCGTTCTATCGATCATATCTGCATAATATGGTTAATAATATGAGTTAGATTGATAATAGTGAGTGTAATAAGTATAGTAATTGTCGTCCTATCGATCATATAAGCATAATATGGCTAATAATATGAGTTAGATTGATAATAATAAGAGTAATAAGTATAGTAATTGTCGTTCTATCGATCATACAAGCATAATATGGCTAATAATATGAGTTAGATTGATAATAATAAGAGTAATGAGTATAGTAATTGTCGTTCTATCGATCATATAAGCATAATATGGCTAATAATATGAGTTAGATTGATAATAATAATAGTAGTGAGTATAGCAATTGTCGTTCTATCGATCATATAAGCAAAATATGGCTAATAATATGAGATAGATTTATAATAATAAGAGTAATAAGTATAGTAATTGTCGTTCTATAGATCATATCTGCATAATATGGTTAATAATATCAGTTAGATTGACAATAGTGAGTGTAATAAGTATAGTAATTGTCGTTCTATCGATCACATAAGCATAATATGGCTAATAATATGAGTTGGATTGATAATAATAAGAGTAAGAAGTAGAGTAATTGTCGTCCTATCGATCATATAAGCATAATATGGCTAATAATATGAGTTAGATTGATAATAATAAGAGTAATAAGTATAGTAATTGTCGTTCTGTCGATCACATAAGCATAATATGGCTAATAATATGAGTTAGATTGATAATAATAAGAGTAAAAAGTGGAGTAATTGTCGTTCTATCGATCACATAAGCATAATATGGCTAATAATATGAGTTAGATTGATAATAATAAGAGTAATAAGTATAGTAATTGTCGTTCTATCGATCATATAAGCATAATATGGCTAATAATATGAGTTAGATTGATAATAATCAGAGTAAAAAGTAGAGTAATTGTCGTTCTATCGATCATATAAACATAATATGGCCAATAATATGAGTTTGATTGATAATAATAAGAGTAATAAGTATAGTAATTGTCGTTCTATCGATCATATCTGCATAATATGGTTAATAATATGAGTTAGGTTGATAATAATAAGAGTAATAAGTATAGTAATTGTCGTTCTATCGATCATACAAGCATAATATGGCTAATAATATGAGTTGGATTGATAATAATAAGAGTAAGAAGTAGAGTAATTGTCGTCCTATCGATCATATAAGCATAATATGGCTAATAATATGAGTTAGATTGATAATAATAAGAGTAATAAGTATAGTAATTGTCGTTCTATCGATCGTATCTGCATAGTATGGTTAGTAATATGAGTTAGATTGATAATAGTGAGTGTAATAAGTATAGTAATTGTCGTCCTATCGATCATATTAGCATAATATGGCTAATAATATGAGTTAGATTGATAATAATAAGAGTAATAAGTATAGTAATTATCGTTCTACTGATCACATAAGCATAATGTGGCTAATAATATGAGTTGGATTGATAATAATAAGAGTAAGAAGTAGAGTAATTGTCGTCCTATCGATCATATAAGCATAATATGGCTAATAATATGAGTTAGATTGATAATAATAAGAGTAATAAGTATAGTAATTGTCGTTCTATCGATCATATCTGCATAGTATGGTTAGTAATATGAGTTAGACTGATAATAATGAGTGTAATAAGTATAGTAATTGTCGTTCTGTCGATCATATAAGCATAATATGGCTAATAATATGAGTTAGATTGATAATAATAAGAGTAGTGAGTATAGCAATTGTCGTTCTATCGATCATATAAGCATAATATGGTTAATAATATGAGTTAGATTCATAATAATAAGAGTAATCTGTATAGTAATTGTCGTTCTGTCGATGACATAAGCATAATATGGCTAATAATATGAGTTAGATTGATAATAATAAGAGTAATAAGTATAGTAATTGTCGTTCTATCGATCATATCTGCATAATATGGTTAATAATATGAGTTAGATTGATAATAGTGAGTGTAATAAGTATAGTAATTGTCGTCCTATCGATCATATAAGCATAATATGGCTAATAATATGAGTTAGATTGATAATAATAAGAGTAATAAGTATAGTAATTGTCGTTCTATCGATCATACAAGCATAATATGGCTAATAATATGAGTAAGATTGATAATAATAAGAGTAATGAGTATAGTAATTGTCGTTCTATCGATCATATAAGCATAATATGGCCAATAATATGAGTTAGATTGATAATAATAAGAGTAGTGAGTATAGCAATTGTCGTTCTATCGATCATATAAGCAAAATATGGCTAATAATATGAGGTAGATTTATAATAATAAGAGTAATAAGTATAGTAATTGTCGTTCTATGGATCATATCTGCATAATATGGTTAATAATATCAGTTAGATTGATAATAGTGAGTGTAATAAGTATAGTAATTGTCGTTCTGTCGATCATATAAGCATAATATGGCTAATAATATGAGTTAGATTGATAATAATAAGAGCAATAAGTATAGTAATTGTAGTTCTATAAATCATATCTGCATAATATGGTTAATAATATGAGTTAGATTCATAATAATAAGAGTAATATGTATAGTAATTGTCGTTCTGTCGATGACATAAGCATAATATGGCTAATAATATGAGTTAGATTGATAATAATAAGAGTAATAAGTATAGTAATTGTCGTTCTATCGATCATACAAGCATAATATGGCTAACAATATGAGTTAGATTGATAACAATAAGAGTAATGAGTATAGTAATTGTCGTTCTATCGATCATATAAGCATAATATGGCAAATAATATGAGTTAAATTGAAAATAATAAGAGTAGTGAGTATAGCAATTGTCGTTCTATCGATCATATAAGCAAAATATGGCTAATAATATGCGATAGATTTATAATAATAAGAGTAATAAGTATAGTAATTGTCGTTCTATAGATTATATCTGCATAGTATGGTTAGTAATATGAGTTAGACTGATAATAATGAGTGTAATAAGTATAGTAATTGTCGTTCTGTCGATCATATAAGCATAATATGGCTAATAATATGTGTTAGATTGATAACAATAGGAGCAATAAGTATAGTAATTGTAGTTCTATAAATCATATCTGCATAATATGGTTAAAATATGAGTTAGATTCATAATAATAAGAGTAATGTGTATAGTAATTGTCGTTCTGTCGATGACATAAGCATAATATGGCTAATAATATGAGTTAGATTGATAATAATAAGAGTAATAAGTATAGTAATTGTCGTTCTATCGATCATATCTGCATAATATGGCTAATAATATGAGTTAGATTGATAATAATAAGAGTAATGAGTATAGTAATTGTCGTTCTATAGATCATATAAGCATAATATGGTTAATAATATGAGTTAGATTGATAATAATAAGAGTAATAAGTATAGTAATTGTCGTTCTATCGATCATACAAGCATAATATGGCTAATAATATGAGTTAGATTGATAATAATAAGAGTAATGAGTATAGTAATTGTCGTTCTATCGATCATATAAGCATAATATGGTTAATAATATGAGTTAGATTGATAATAATAAGAGTAGTGAGTATAGCAATTGTCGTTCTATCGATCATATAAGCAAAATATGGCTAATAATATGAGGTAGATTTATAATAATAAGTGTAATAAGTATAGTAATTGTCGTTCTATGGATCATATCTGCATAATATGGTTAATAATATCAGTTAGATTGATAATAGTGAGTGTAATAAGTATAGTAATTGTAGTTCTATCGATCATATAAGCATAATATGGCCAATAATATGAGTTAGATTGATAACAATAGGAGCAATAAGTATAGTAATTGTAGTTCTATAAATCATATCTGCATAATATGGTTAAAATATGAGTTAGATTCATAATAATAAGAGTAATGTGTATAGTAATTGTCGTTCTGTCGATGACATAAGCATAATATGGCTAATAATATGAGTTAGATTGATAATAATAAGAGTAATAAGTATAGTAATTGTCGTTCTATCGATCATATCTGCATAATATGGCTAATAATATGAGTTAGATTGATAATAATAAGAGTAATGAGTATAGTAATTGTCGTTCTATCGATCATATAAGCATAATATGGCAAATAATATGAGTTAAATTGATAATAATAAGAGTAGTGAGTATAGCAATTGTCGTTCTATCGATCATATAAGCAAAATATGGCTAATAATATGCGATAGATTTATAATAATAAGAGTAATAAGTATAGTAATTGTCGTTCTATAGATTATATCTGCATAGTATGGTTAGTAATATGAGTTAGACTGATAATAATGAGTGTAATAAGTATAGTAATTGTCGTTCTGTCGATCATATAAGCATAATATGGCTAATAATATGTGTTAGATTGATAACAATAGGAGCAATAAGTATAGTAATTGTAGTTCTATAAATCATATCTGCATAATATGGTTAAAATATGAGTTAGATTCATAATAATAAGAGTAATGTGTATAGTAATTGTCGTTCTGTCGATGACATAAGCATAATATGGCTAATAATATGAGTTAGATTGATAATAATAAGAGTAATAAGTATAGTAATTGTCGTTCTATCGATCATATCTGCATAATATGGCTAATAATATGAGTTAGATTGATAATAATAAGAGTAATGAGTATAGTAATTGTCGTTCTATAGATCATATAAGCATAATATGGCTAATAATATGAGTTAGATTGATAATAATAAGAGTAGTGAGTATAGCAATTGTCGTCCTATCGATCATATAAGCATAATATGGCTAATAATATGAGTTAGATTGATAATAATAAGAGTAATAAGTATAGTAATTGTCGTTCTATCGATCATACAAGCATAATATGGCTAATAATATGAGTTAGATTGATAATAATAAGAGTAATGAGTATAGTAATTGTCGTTCTATCGATCATATCTGCATAATATGGCTAATAATATGAGTTAGATTGATAATAATAAGAGTAATGAGTATAGTAATTGTCGTTCTATAGATCATATAAGCATAATATGGCTAATAATATGAGTTAGATTGATAATAATAAGAGTAGTGAGTATAGCAATTGTCGTCCTATCGATCATATAAGCATAATATGGCTAATAATATGAGTTAGATTGATAATAATAAGAGTAATAAGTATAGTAATTGTCGTTCTATCGATCATACAAGCATAATATGGCTAATAATATGAGTTAGATTGATAATAATAAGAGTAATGAGTATAGTAATTGTCGTTCTATCGATCATATAAGCATAATATGGTTAATAATATGAGTTAGATTGATAATAATAAGAGTAGTGAGTATAGCAATTGTCGTTCTATCGATCATATAAGCAAAATATGGCTAATAATATGAGGTAGATTTATAATAATAAGTGTAATAAGTATAGTAATTGTCGTTCTATGGATCATATCTGCATAATATGGTTAATAATATCAGTTAGATTGATAATAGTGAGTGTAATAAGTATAGTAATTGTAGTTCTATCGATCATATAAGCATAATATGGCCAATAATATGAGTTAGATTGATAATAATAAGAGTAATAAGTATAGTAATTATCGTTCTACCGATCATATAAGCATAATATGGCTAATAATATGAGTTAGATTGATAATAATAAGAGTAATAGGTATAGTAATTGTCGATCTGTCGATGACATAAGCATAATATGGCTAATAATATGAGTTAGATTGATAATAATAAGAGTAATAAGTATAGTAATTGTCGTTCTATCGATCATACAAGCATAATATGGCTAATAATATGAGTTAGATTGATAATAATAAGAGTAATGAGTATAGTAATTGTCGTTCTATCGATCATATAAGCATAATATGGCTAGTAATATGAGTTAGATTGATAATAATAATAGTAGTGAGTATAGCAATTGTCGTTCTATCGATCATATAAGCAAAATATGGCTAATAATATGAGATAGATTTATAATAATAAGAGTAATAAGTATGGTAATTGTCGTTCTATAGATCATATCTGCATAATATGGTTAATAATATCAGTTAGATTGACAATAGTGAGTGTAATAAGTATAGTAATTGTCGTTCTATCGATCACATAAGCATAATATGGCTAATAATATGAGTTGGATTGATAATAATAAGAGTAAGAAGTAGAGTAATTGTCGTCCTATCGATCATATAAGCATAATATGGCTAATAATATGAGTTAGATTGATAATAATAAGAGTAATAAGTATAGTAATTGTCGTTCTGTCGATCACATAAGCATAATATGGCTAATAATATGAGTTAGATTGATAATAATAAGAGTAAAAAGTGGAGTAATTGTCGTTCTATCGATCACATAAGCATAATATGGCTAATAATATGAGTTAGATTGATAATAATAAGAGTAATAGGTATAGTAATTGTCGATCTGTCGATGACATAAGCATAATATGGCTAATAATATGAGTTAGATTGATAATAATAAGAGTAATAAGTATAGTAATTGTCGTTCTATCGATCATACAAGCATAATATGGCTAATAATATGAGTTAGATTGATAATAATAAGAGTAATGAGTATAGTAATTGTCGTTCTATCGATCATATAAGCACAACATGGCTAATAATATGAGTTAGATTGATAATAATAATAGTAGTGAGTATAGCAATTGTCGTTCTATCGATCATATAAGCAAAATATGGCTAATAATATGAGATAGATTTATAATAATAAGAGTAATAAGTATAGTAATTGTCGTTCTATCGATCATATAAGCATAATATGGCTAATAATATGAGTTAGATTGATAATAATCAGAGTAAAAAGTAGAGTAATTGTCGTTCTATCGATCATATAAACATAATATGGCCAATAATATGAGTTTGATTGATAATAATAAGAGTAATAAGTATAGTAATTGTCGTTCTATCGATCATATAAGCATAATATGGCTAATAATATGAGTTAGATTGATAATAATAAGAGTAATAAGTACAGTAATTGTCGTTCTATCGATCACATAAGCATAATATGGCTAATAAAATGTGTTAGATTGATAATAATAAGAGTAAAAAGTATAGTAATTATCGTTCTAACGATCATATAAGCATAATATGGCTAATAATATGAGCTAGATTGATAATAATAAGAGTAATGAGTATAGTAATTGTCGTTCTATCGATCATATAAGCAATATATGTCTAATAATATGAGTTAGATTGATAATAATAAGAGTAATGAGTATAGTAATTGTCGTTCTATCGATCATTTAAGCATAATATGCCTAATAATATGAGTGAGATTGATAATAATAAGAGTAATAAGTATAGTAATTGTCGTTCTATCGATCATATCTGCATAATATGGTTAATAATATGAGTTAGATTGATAATAGTGAGTGTAATAAGTATAGTAATTGTCGTCCTATCGATCATATAAGCATAATATGGCTAATAATATGAGTTAGATTGATAATAATAAGAGTAATAGGTAAAGTAATTGTCGATCTGTCGATGACATAAGCATAATATGGCTAATAAAATGAGTTAGATTGATAATAATAAGAGTAAAAGGTATAGTAATTGTCGTTCTAACGATCATATAAGCATAATATGGCTAATAATATGAGCTAGATTGATAATAATAAGAGTAATGAGTATAGTAATTGTCGTTCTATCGATCATATAAGCAATATATGTCTAATAATATGAGTTAGATTGATAATAATAAGAGTAATGAGTATAGTAATTGTCGTTCTATCGATCATTTAAGCATAATATGCCTAATAATATGAGTGAGATTGATAATAATAAGAGTAATAAGTATAGTAATTGTCGTTCTATCGATCATATCTGCATAATATGGTTAATAATATGAGTTAGATTGATAATAGTGAGTGTAATAAGTATAGTAATTGTCGTCCTATCGATCATATAAGCATAATATGGCTAATAATATGAGTTAGATTGATAATAATAAGAGTAATAAGTATAGTAATTGTCGTTCTATCGATCATACAAGCATAATATGGCTAATAATATGAGTTAGATTGATAATAATAAGAGTAATGAGTATAGTAATTGTCGTTCTATCGATCATACAAGCATAATATGGCTAATAATATGAGTTAGATTGATAATAATAAGAGTAATGAGTATAGTAATTGTCGTTCTATCGATCATATAAGCATAATATGGTTAATAATATGAGTTAGATTGATAATAATAAGAGTAGTGAGTATAGCAATTGTCGTTCTATCGATCATATAAGCAAAATATGGCTAATAATATGAGGTAGATTTATAATAATAAGTGTAATAAGTATAGTAATTGTCGTTCTATGGATCATATCTGCATAATATGGTTAATAATATCAGTTAGATTGATAATAGTGAGTGTAATAAGTATAGTAATTGTAGTTCTATCGATCATATAAGCATAATATGGCCAATAATATGAGTTAGATTGATAACAATAGGAGCAATAAGTATAGTAATTGTAGTTCTATAAATCATATCTGCATAATATGGTTAAAATATGAGTTAGATTCATAATAATAAGAGTAATGTGTATAGTAATTGTCGTTCTGTCGATGACATAAGCATAATATGGCTAATAATATGAGTTAGATTGATAATAATAAGAGTAATAAGTATAGTAATTGTCGTTCTATCGATCATATCTGCATAATATGGCTAATAATATGAGTTAGATTGATAATAATAAGAGTAATGAGTATAGTAATTGTCGTTCTGTCGATCATATAAGCATAATATGGCAAATAATATGAGTTAAATTGATAATAATAAGAGTAGTGAGTATAGCAATTGTCGTTCTATCGATCATATAAGCAAAATATGGCTAATAATATGCGATAGATTTATAATAATAAGAGTAATAAGTATAGTAATTGTCGTTCTATAGATTATATCTGCATAGTATGGTTAGTAATATGAGTTAGACTGATAATAATGAGTGTAATAAGTATAGTAATTGTCGTTCTGTCGATCATATAAGCATAATATGGCTAATAATATGTGTTAGATTGATAACAATAGGAGCAATAAGTATAGTAATTGTAGTTCTATAAATCATATCTGCATAATATGGTTAAAATATGAGTTAGATTCATAATAATAAGAGTAATGTGTATAGTAATTGTCGTTCTGTCGATGACATAAGCATAATATGGCTAATAATATGAGTTAGATTGATAATAATAAGAGTAATAAGTATAGTAATTGTCGTTCTATCGATCATATCTGCATAATATGGCTAATAATATGAGTTAGATTGATAATAATAAGAGTAATGAGTATAGTAATTGTCGTTCTATAGATCATATAAGCATAATATGGCTAATAATATGAGTTAGATTGATAATAATAAGAGTAGTGAGTATAGCAATTGTCGTCCTATCGATCATATAAGCATAATATGGCTAATAATATGAGTTAGATTGATAATAATAAGAGTAATAAGTATAGTAATTGTCGTTCTATCGATCATACAAGCATAATATGGCTAATAATATGAGTTAGATTGATAATAATAAGAGTAATGAGTATAGTAATTGTCGTTCTATCGATCATATCTGCATAATATGGCTAATAATATGAGTTAGATTGATAATAATAAGAGTAATGAGTATAGTAATTGTCGTTCTATAGATCATATAAGCATAATATGGCTAATAATATGAGTTAGATTGATAATAATAAGAGTAGTGAGTATAGCAATTGTCGTCCTATCGATCATATAAGCATAATATGGCTAATAATATGAGTTAGATTGATAATAATAAGAGTAATAAGTATAGTAATTGTCGTTCTATCGATCATACAAGCATAATATGGCTAAAAATATGAGTTAGATTGATAATAATAAGAGTAATGAGTATAGTAATTGTCGTTCTATCGATCATATAAGCATAATATGGTTAATAATATGAGTTAGATTGATAATAATAAGAGTAGTGAGTATAGCAATTGTCGTTCTATCGATCATATAAGCAAAATATGGCTAATAATATGAGGTAGATTTATAATAATAAGTGTAATAAGTATAGTAATTGTCGTTCTATGGATCATATCTGCATAATATGGTTAATAATATCAGTTAGATTGATAATAGTGAGTGTAATAAGTATAGTAATTGCCGTCCTATCGATCATATAAGCATAATATGGCTAATAATATGAGTTAGATTGATAATAATAAGAGTAATAGGTATAGTAATTGTCGATCTGTCGATGACATAAGCATAATATGGCTAATAATATGAGTTAGATTGATAATAATAAGAGTAATAAGTATAGTAATTGTCGTTCTATCGATCATACAAGCATAATATGGCTAATAATATGAGTTAGATTGATAATAATAAGAGCAATAAGTATAGCAATTGTAGTTCTATAAATCATATCTGCATAATATGGTTAATAATATGAGCTAGATTCATAATAATAAGAGTAATGTGTATAGTAATTGTCGTTCTGTCGATGACATAAGCATAATATGGCTAATAATATGAGTTAGATTGATAATAATAAGAGTAATAAGTATAGTAATTGTCGTTCTATCGATCATACAAGCATAATATGGCTAATAATATGAGTTAGATTGATAATAATAAGAGTAATATGTATAGTAATTGTAGTGCTATCGATCATATAAGCATAATATGGCCAATAATATGAGTTAGATTGATAATAATCAGAGTAAAAAGTAGAGTAATTGTCGTTCTATCGATCATATAAACATAGTATGGCCAATAATATGAGTTTGATTGATAATAATAAGAGTAATAAGTATAGTAATTGTCGTTCTATCGATCATATCTGCATAATATGGTTAATAATATGAGTTAGATTGATAATAGTGAGTGTAATAAGTATAGTAATTGTCGTTCTATCGATCATATCTGCATAATATGGTTAATAATATGAGTTAGATTGATAATAGTGAGTGTAATAAGTATAGTATTTGTCGTTCCGTCGATCATATAAGCATAATATGGCTAATAATATGAGTTAGATTGATAATAATAAGAGTAATAAGTATAGTAATTGTAGTTCTATCAATCATATCTGCATAATATGGTTAATAATATGAGTTAGATTCATAATAATAAGAGTAATAAGTATAGTAATTGTCGTCCTGTCGATCACATAAGCATAATATGGCTAATAATATGAGTTGGATTGATAATAATAAGAGTAATGAGTATAGTAATTGTCGTTCTGTCGATCATATAAGCATAATATGGCTAATAATATGTGTTAGATTGATAATAATAAGAGCAATAAGTATAGTAATTGTAGTTCTATAAATCATATCTGCATAATATGGTTAATAATATGAGTTAGATTCATAATAATAAGAGTAATGTGTATAGTAATTGTCGTTCTGTCGATGACATAAGCATAATATGGCTAATAATATGAGTTAGATTGATAATAATAAGAGTAATAAGTATAGTAATTGTCGTTCTATCGATCATACAAGCATAATATGGCTAATAATATGAGTTAGATTGATAATAATAAGAGTAATAAGTATAGTAATTGTAGTTCTATCGATCATATAAGCATAATATGGCCAATAATATGAGTTAGATTGATAATAATAAGAGTAATAAGTATAGTAATTATCGTTCTACCGATCATATAAGCATAATATGGCTAATAATATGAGTTAGATTGATAATAATAAGAGTAAAAAGTATAGTAATTGTCGTTCTATCGATCATATAAGCTTAATATGGCTAATAATATCAGCTAGATTGATAATAATAAGAGTAATAGGTATAGTAATTGTCGTTCTATCGATCATATCTGCATAATATGGTTAGTAATATGAGTTAGATTGATAATAATGAGTGTAATAAGTATAGTAATTGTAGTTCTATCGATCATATAAGCATAATATGGCCAATAATATGAGTTAGATTGATAATAATAAGAGTAATAAGTATAGTAATTATCGTTCTACTGATCACATAAGCATAATATGGCTAATAATATGAGTTGGATTGATAATAATAAGAGTAAGAAGTAGAGTAATTGGCGTCCTATCGATCATATAAGCATAATATGGCTAATAATATGAGTTAGATTGATAATAATAAGAGTAATAAGTATAGTAATTGTCGTTCTATCGATCATATCTGCATAGTATGGTTAGTAATATGAGTTAGACTGATAATAATGAGTGTAATAAGTATAGTAATTGTCGTTCTGTCGATCATATAAGCATAATATGGCTAATAATATGTGTTAGATTGATAACAATAAGAGCAATAAGTATAGTAATTGTAGTTCTATAAATCATATCTGCATAATATGGTTAATAATATGAGTTAGATTCATAATAATAAGAGTAATGTGTATAGTAATTGTCGTTCTGTCGATGACATAAGCATAATATGGCTAATAATATGAGTTAGATTGATAATAATAAGAGTAATAAGTATAGTAATTGTCGTTCTATCGATCATATCTGCATAATATGGCTAATAATATGAGTTAGATTGATAATAATAAGAGTAATGAGTATAGTAATTGTCGTTCTATCGATCATATAAGCATAATATGGCTAATAATATGAGTTAGATTGATAATAATAAGAGTAGTGAGTATAGCAATTGTCGTTCTATCGATCATATAAGCATAATATGGTTAATAATATGAGTTAGATTCATAATAATAAGAGTAATCTGTATAGTAATTGTCGTTCTGTCGATGACATAAGCATAATATGGCTAATAATATGAGTTAGATTGATAATAATAAGAGTAATAAGTATAGTAATTGTCGTTCTATCGATCATATCTGCATAATATGGTTAATAATATGAGTTAGATTGATAATAGTGAGTGTAATAAGTATAGTAATTGTCGTCCTATCGATCATATAAGCATAATATGGCTAATAATATGAGTTAGATTGATAATAATAAGAGTAATAAGTATAGTAATTGTCGTTCTATCGATCATACAAGCATAATATGGCTAATAATATGAGTTAGATTGATAATAATAAGAGTAATGAGTATAGCAATTGTCGTTCTATCGATCATATAAGCATAATATGGCTAATAATATGAGTTAGATTGATAATAATAAGAGTAGTGAGTATAGCAATTGTCGTTCTATCGATCATATAAGCAAAATATGGCTAATAATATGAGGTAGATTTATAATAATAAGTGTAATAAGTATAGTAATTGTCGTTCTATGGATCATATCTGCATAATATGGTTAATAATATCAGTTAGATTGATAATAGTGAGTGTAATAAGTATAGTAATTGTAGTTCTATCGATCATATAAGCATAATATGGCCAATAATATGAGTTAGATTGATAATAATAAGAGTAATAAGTATAGTAATTATCGGTCTACCGATCATATAAGCATAATATGACTAATAATATGAGTTAGATTGATAATAATAAGAGTAATAGGTATAGTAATTGTCGATCCGTCGATGACATAAGCATAATATGGCTAATAATATGAGTTAGATTGATAATAATAAGAGTAATAAGTATAGTAATTGTCGTTCTATCGATCATACAAGCATAATATGGCTAATAATATGAGTTAGATTGATAATAATAAGAGTAATGAGTATAGTAATTGTCGTTCTATCGATCATATAAGCATAATATGGCTAATAATATGAGTTAGATTGATAATAATAATAGTAGTGAGTATAGCAATTGTCGTTCTATCGATCATATAAGCAAAATATGGCTAATAATATGAGATAGATTTATAATAATAAGAGTAATAAGTATAGTAATTGTCGTTCTATAGATCATATCTGCATAATATGGTTAATAATATCAGTTAGATTGACAATAGTGAGTGTAATAAGTATAGTAATTGTCGTTCTATCGATCACAACAGCATAATATGGCTAATAATATGAGTTGGATTGATAATAATAAGAGTAAGAAGTAGAGTAATTGTCGTCCTATCGATCATATAAGCATAATATGGCTAATAATATGAGTTAGATTGATAATAATAAGAGTAATAAGTATAGTAATTGTCGTTCTATCGATCATATAAGCATAATATGGCTAATAATATGAGTTAGATTGATAATAATCAGAGTAAAAAGTAGAGTAATTGTCGTTCTATCGATCATATAAACATAATATGGCCAATAATATGAGTTTGATTGATAATAATAAGAGTAATAAGTATAGTAATTGTCGTTCTATCGATCATATCTGCATAATATGGTTAATAATATGAGTTAGATTGATAATAGTGAGTGTAATAAGTATAGTAATTGTCGTTCTATCGATCATATCTGCATAATATGGTTAATAATATGAGTTAGATTGATAATAGTGAGTGTAATAAGTATAGTAATTGTCGTTCTATCGATCACATAAGCATAATATGGCTAATAATATGAGTTGGATTGATAATAATAAGAGTAAAAAGTGGAGTAATTGTCGTTCAATCGATCATACAAGCATAATATGGCTAATAATATGAGTTAGATTGATAATAATAAGAGTAATGAGTATAGTAATTGTCGTTCTATCGATCATATAAGCATAATATGGCTAATAATATGAGTTAGATTGATAATAATAATAGTAGTGAGTATAGCAATTGTCGTTCTATCGATCATATAAGCAAAATATGGCTAATAATATGAGATAGATTTATAATAATAAGAGTAATAAGTATAGTAATTGTCGTTCTATAGATCATATCTGCACAATATGGTTAATAATATCAGTTAGATTGACAATAGTGAGTGTAATAAGTATAGTAATTGTCGTTCTATCGATCACATAAGCATAATATGGCTAATAATATGAGTTGGATTGATAATAATAAGAGTAAAAAGTGGAGTAATTGTCGTTCAATCGATCACATAAGCATAATATGGCTAATAATATGAGTTAGATTGATAATAATAAGAGTAATAAGTATAGTAATTGTCGTTCTATCGATCATATAAGCATAATATGGCTAATAATATGAGTTAGATTGATAATAATCAGAGTAAAAAGTAGAGTAATTGTCGTTCTATCGATCATATAAACATAATATGGCCAATAATATGAGTTTGATTGATAATAATAAGAGTAATAAGTATAGTAATTGTCGTTCTATCGATCATATCTGCATAATATGGTTAATAATATGAGTTAGATTGATAATAGTGAGTGTAATAAGTATAGTAATTGTCGTTCTATCGATCATATAAACATAGTATGGCCAATAATATGAGTTTGATTGATAATAATAAGAGTAATAAGTATAGTAATTGTAGTTCTATAAATCATATCTGCATAATATGGTCAATAATATGAGTTAGATTCATAATAATAAGAGTAATGTGTATAGTAATTGTCGTTCTGTCGATGACATAAGCATAATATGGCTAATAATATGAGTTAGATTGATAATAATAAGAGTAATAAGTATAGTAATTGTCGTTCTATAGATCATATCTGCACAATATGGTTAATAATATCAGTTAGATTGACAATAGTGAGTGTAATAAGTATAGTAATTGTCGTTCTATCGATCACATAAGCATAATATGGCTAATAATATGAGTTGGATTGATAATAATAAGAGTAAAAAGTGGAGTAATTGTCGTTCAATCGATCACATAAGCATAATATGGCTAATAATATGAGTTAGATTGATAATAATAAGAGTAATAAGTATAGTAATTGTCGTTCTATCGATCATATAAGCATAATATGGCTAATAATATGAGTTAGATTGATAATAATCAGAGTAAAAAGTAGAGTAATTGTCGTTCTATCGATCATATAAACATAATATGGCCAATAATATGAGTTTGATTGATAATAATAAGAGTAATAAGTATAGTAATTGTCGTTCTATCGATCATATCTGCATAATATGGTTAATAATATGAGTTAGATTGATAATAGTGAGTGTAATAAGTATAGTAATTGTCGTTCTATCGATCATATCTGCATAATATGGTTAATAATATGAGTTAGATTGATAATAGTGAGTGTAATAAGTATAGTAATTGTCGCTCCGTCGATCATATAAGCATAATATGGCTAATAATATGAGTTAGATTGATAATAATAAGAGCAATAAGTATAGTAATTGTAGTTCTATCAATCATATCTGCATAATATGGTTAATAATATGAGTTAGATTCATAATAATAAGAGTAATAAGTATAGTAATTGTCGTCCTGTCGATCACATAAGCATAATATGGCTAATAATATGAGTTAGATTGATAATAACAAGAGTAATAAGTATAGTAATTGTCGTTCTATCGATCATACAAGCATAATATGGCTAATAATATGAGTTAGATTGATAATAATAAGAGTAATGAGTATAGTAATTATCGTTCTATCGATCATATAAGCATAATATGGCTAATAATATGAGTTAGATTGATAATAATAAGAGTAATGAGTATAGTAATTGTCGTTCTATCGATCATATAAGCATAATATGGTTAATAATATGAGTTAGATTGATAATAGTGAGTGTAATAAGTATAGTAATTGTCGTTCTATCGATCATATAAACATAGTATGGCCAATAATATGAGTTTGATTGATAATAATAAGAGTAATAAGTATAGTAATTGTAGTTCTATAAATCATATCTGCATAATATGGTCAATAATATGAGTTAGATTCATAATAATAAGAGTAATGTGTATAGTAATTGTCGTTCTGTCGATGACATAAGCATAATATGGCTAATAATATGAGTTAGATTGATAATAATAAGAGTAATAAGTATAGTAATTGTCGTTCTATCGATCAGACAAGCATAATATGGCTAATAATATGAGTTAGATTGATAATAATAAGAGTAAAAAGTATAGTAATTGCCGTTCTATCGATCATATAAGCATTATATGGCTAATAATATGAGTAAGATTGATAATAATAAGAGGAATAAGTATAGTAATTGTAGTTCTATCAATCATATCTGCATAATATGGTTAATAATATGAGTTAGATTCATAATAATAAGAGTAACAAGTATAGTAATTGTCGTTCTGTCGATCACATAAGCATAATATGGCCAATAATATGAGTTAGATTGATAATAATAAGAGTAATAAGTATAGTAATTGTCGTTCTATCGATCATATCTGCATAATATGGTTAATAATATGAGTTAGATTGATAATAGTGAGTGTAATAAGTATAGTAATTGTCGTCCTATCGATCATATAAGCATAATATGGTTAATAATATCAGTTAGATTGATAATAATAAGAGTAATAAGTATAGTAATTGTCGTTCTATCGATCATACAAGCATAATATGGCTAATAATATGAGTTAGATTGATAATAATAAGAGTAATGAGTATAGTAATTGTGGTTCTATCGATCATATAAGCATAATATGGCTAATAATATGAGTTAGATTGATAATAATAAGTGTAGTGAGTATAGCAATTGTCGTTCTATCGATCATATAAGCATTATATGGCTAATAATATGAGTTAGATTGATAATAATAAGAGTAATAAGTATAGTAATTGTCGTTCTATCGATCATATAAGCATTATATGGCTAATAATATGAGTTAGATTGATAATAATAAGAGTAATAAGTATAGTAATTGTCGTTCTGTCGATCACATAAGCATAATATGGCTAATAATATGAGTTAGATTGATAATAATAAGAGTAATGAGTATAGTAATTGTCGTTCTATCGATCACATAAGCATAATATGGCTAATAAAATGAGTTAGATTGATAATAATAAGAGTAAAAAGTATAGTAATTGTCGTTCTATCGATCATATAAGCATAATATGGCTAATAATATGGGTTAGATTGATAATTATAAGAGTAATAAGTATAGTAATTGTCGTTCTATCGATCATATAAGCATTATATGGCTAATAATATGAGTTATATTGATAATAATAAGGGTAATAAGTATAGTAATTGCAGTTCAATCGATCATTTAAGCATAATATGGCTAATAATATGGGTTAGATTGATAATAATAAGAGTAAAAAGTAGAGTAATTGTCGTTCTATCGATGATATAAGCATAATATGGCTAATAATATGAGGTAGATTGATAATAATAAGAGTAGTAAGTATATTAATTGTCGTTCTATCGATCATATCTGCATAATATGGTCAATAATATGAGTTAGATTGATAACAGTGAGTGTAATAAGTATAGTAATTGTCGTTCTGTCGATCATACAAGCATAATATGGCTAATAATATGAGTTAGATTGATAATAATAAGAGTAATGAGTATAGTAATTGTCGCTCTATCGATCATATAAGCATAATATGGCGAATAATATGAGTTAGATTGATAATAATAAGAGTAATGAGTATAGTAATTGTCGTTCTATCGATCATTTAAGCATAATATGGCTAATAATATGAGTGAGATTGATAATAATAAGAGTAATAAGTATAGTAATTGTCGTTCTATCGATCATATAATCATAATATGACTAACAATATGGGTTAGATTGATAATTATAAGAGTAATAAGTATAGTAATTGTCGTTCTATCGATCATATAAGCATTATATGGCTAATAATATGAGTTAGATTGATAATAATAAGAGTAATAAGTATAGTAATTGTAGTTCTATCGATCATTTAAGCATAATATGACTAATAATATGAGTTAGATTGATAATAATAAGAGTAATAAGTATAGTAATTGTAGTTCTATCGATCATCTAAGCATAATATGGCTAGTAATATGAGTTAGATTGATAATAATAAGAGTAATAAGTATAGTAATTGTCGTTCTATCGATCATATCTGCATAATATGGTTAATAATATTAGTTAGATTGATAATAGTGAGTGTGATAGGTATAGTAATTGTCGTTCTCTCGATCACATAAGCATAATATGGCTAATAATATGAGTTAGATTGATAATAATAAGAGTAATAAGTATAGTAATTGTCGTTCTATCGATCATACAAGCATAATATGGCTAATAATATGAGTTAGATTGATAATAATAAGAGAAATGAGTATAGTAATTGCCGTTCTATCGATCACATAAGCATAATATGGCTAATAATATGGGTTAGATTGATAATAATAAGAGTAAAAAGTATAGTAATTGTCGTTCTATCGATCATATAAGCATAGTATGGCTAATAATATGAGCTAGATTGATAATAATAAGAGTAATGAGTATAGTAATTGTCGTTCTATCGATCATATAAGCATAATATGGCTAATAATATGAGTTAGATTGATAATAATAAGAGTAATGAGTATAGTAATTGTCGTTCTATCGATCATTTAAGCATAATATGGCTAATAATATGAGTGAGATTGATAATGATATGAGTAAAAAGTAGCGTAATTGTCGTTCTATCGATCATATCTGCATAATATTGTTAATAATATGAGTTAGATTGATAATAGTGAGAGTAATAAGTATAGTAATTGTCGTTCTGTCGATCATATAAGCATAATATGGCTAATAATATGAGTTAGATTGATAATAATAAGAGTAATAAGTATAGTAATTATCGTTCTACCGATCACATAAGCATAATATGGCTAATAATATGAGTTGGATTGATAATAATAAGAGTAAAAAGTAGAGTAATTGTCGTTCTATCGATCATATAAGCATAATATGGCCAATAATATGAGTTATTTTGATAATAATAAGAGTAATAAGTATAGTAATTGTCGTTCTATCGACCACATAAGCATAATATGGCTAATATTATGAGTTGGATTGATAATAATAAGAGTAGTAAGTATAGTAATTGTCGTTCTATCGATCACATAAGCATAATATGGCTAATAAAAAGAGTTAGATTGATAATAATAAGAGTAATAAGTTAGTAATTGTCGTTCTATCGATCATATAAGCATAGTATGGCTAATAATATGAGTTAGATTGATAATAGTGAGTGTAATAAGTATAGTAATTGTAGTTCTATCGATCATATAAGCATAATATGGCCAATAATATGAGTTAGATTGATAATAATAAGAGTAATAAGTATAGTAATTATCGTTCTACTGATCACATAAGCATAATATGGCTAATAATATGAGTTGGATTGATAATAATAAGAGTAAGAAGTAGAGTAATTGTCGTCCTATCGATCATATAAGCATAATATGGCTAATAATATGAGTTAGATTGATAATAATAAGAGTAATAAGTATAGTAATTGTCGTTCTATCGATCATACAAGCATAATATGGCTAATAATATGAGTTAGATTGATAATAATAAGAGTAATAAGTATAGTAATTGTAGTGCTATCGATCACATAAGCATAATATGGCTAATAATATGAGATGGATTGATAATAATAAGAGTAATGAGTATAGTAATTGTCGTTCTGTCGATCATATAAGCATAATATGGCTAATAATATGTGTTAGATTGATAATAATAAGAGCAATAAGTATAGTAATTGTAGTTCTATAAATCATATCTGCATAATATGGTTAATAATATGGTTAATAATATGAGTTAGATTCGTAATAATAAGAGTAATGTGTATAGTAATTGTCGTTCTGTCGATGACATAAGCATAATATGGCTAATAATATGAGTTAGATTGATAATAATAAGAGTAATAAGTATAGTAATTGTCGTTCTATCGATCATACAAGCATAATATGGCTAATAATATGAGTTAGATTGATAATAATAAGAGTAATAAGTATAGTAATTGTAGTTCTATCGATCATATAAGCATAATATGGCCAATAATATGAGTTAGATTGATAATAATAAGAGTAATGAGTATAGTTATTGTCGTTCTATCGATCATTTAAGCATAATATGGCTAATAATATGAGTGAGATTGATAATAATAAGAGTAATAAGTATAGTAATTATCGTTCTACCGATCATATAAGCATAATATGGATAATAATATGAGTTAGATTGATAATAATAAGAGTAAAAAGTATAGTAATTGTCGTTCTATCGATCATATAAGCATCATATGGCTAATAATATGAGCTAGATTGACAATAATGAGAGTAATGAGTATAGTAATTGTCGTTCTATCGATCATATAAGCATAATATGGCTAATAATATGAGTTAGATTGATAATAATAAGAATAATAAGTATAGTAATTATCGTTCTACTGATCACATAAGCATAATATGGCTAATAATATGAGTTGGATTGATAATAATAAGAGTAAGAAGTAGAGTAATTGTCGTCCTATCGATCATATAAGCATAATATGGCTAATAATATGAGTTAGATTGATAATAATAAGAGTAATAAGTATAGTAATTGTCGTTCTATCGATCATATCTGCATAGTATGGTTAGTAATATGAGTTAGACTGATAATAATGAGTGTAATAAGTATAGTAATTGTCGTTCTGTCGATCATATAAGCATAACATGGCTAATAATATGTGTTAGATTGATAACAATAAGAGCAATAAGTATAGTAATTGTAGTTCTATAAATCATATCTGCATAATATGGTTAATAATATGAGTTAGATTCATAATAATAAGAGTAATGTGTATAGTAATTGTCGTTCTGTCGATGACATAAGCATAATATGGCTAATAATATGAGTTAGATTGATAATAAAAAGAGTAATAAGTATAGTAATTGTCGTTCTATCGATCATATCTGCATAATATGGCTAATAATATGAGTTAGATTGATAATTATAAGAGTAATGAGTATAGTAATTGTCGTTCTATCGATCATATCTGCATAATATGGTTAATAATATGAGTTAGATTGATAATAGTGAGTGTAATAAGTATAGTAATTGTCGTCCTATCGATCATATAAGCACAATATGGCTAATAATATGAGTTAGATTGATAATAATAAGAGTAATAAGTATAGTAATTGTCGTTCTATCGATCATACAAGCATAATATGGCTAATAATATGAGTTAGATTGATAATAATAAGAGTAATGAGTATAGTAATTGTCGTTCTATCGATCATATAAGCATAATATGGCTAATAATATGAGTTAGATTGATAATAATAAGAGTAGTGAGTATAGCAATTGTCGTTCTATCGATCATATAAGCAAAATATGGCTAATAATATGAGGTAGATTTATAATAATAAGAGTAATAAGTATAGTAATTGTCGTTCTATGGATCATATCTGCATAATATGGTTAATAATATCAGTTAGATTGATAATAGTGAGTGTAATAAGTATAGTAATTGTAGTTCTATCGATCATATAAGCATAATATGGCCAATAATATGAGTTAGATTGATAATAATAAGAGTAATAAGTATAGTAATTATCGTTCTACCGATCATATAAGCATAATATGGCTAATAATATGAGTTAGATTGATAATAATAAGAGTAATAGGTATAGTAATTGTCGATCTGTCGATGACATAAGCATAATATGGCTAATAATATGAGTTAGATTGATAATAATAAGAGTAATAAGTATAGTAATTGTCGTTCTATCGATCATACAAGCATAATATGGCTAATAATATGAGTTAGATTGATAATAATAAGAGTAATGAGTATAGTAATTGTCGTTCTATCGATCATATAAGCATAATATGGCTAATAATATGAGTTAGATTGATAATAATAATAGTAATGAGTATAGCAATTGTCGTTCTACCGATCATATAAGCAAAATATGGCTAATAATATGAGATAGATTTATAATAATAAGAGTAATAAGTATAGTAATTGTCGTTCTATAGATCATATCTGCATAATATGGTTAATAATATCAGTTAGATTGACAATAGTGAGTGTAATAAGTATAGTAATTGTCGTTCTATCGGTCACATAAGCATAATATGGCTAATAATATGAGTTGGATTGATAATAATAAGAGTAAGAAGTAGAGTAATTGTCGTCCTATCGATCATATAAGAATAATATGGCTAATAATATGAGTTAGATTGATAATAATAAGAGTAATAAGTATAGTAATTGTCGTTCTGTCGATCACATAAGCATAATATGGCTAATAATATGTGTTAGATTGATAATAATAAGAGCAATAAGTATAGTAATTGTAGTTCTATAAATCATATCTGCATAATATGGTTAATAATATGGTTAATAATATGAGTTAGATTGATAATAATAAGAGTAAAAAGTGGAGTAATTGTCGTTCTATCGATCACATAAGCATAATATGGCTAATAATATGAGTTAGATTGATAATAATAAGAGCAATAAGTATAGTAATTGTAGTTCTATAAATCATATCTGCATAATATGGTTAATAATATGAGCTAGATTCATAATAATAAGAGTAATGTGTATAGTAATTGTCGTTCTGTCGATGACATAAGCATAATATGGCTAATAATATGAGTTAGATTGATAATAATAAGAGTAATAAGTATAGTAATTGTCGTTCTATCGATCATACAAGCATAATATGGCTAATAATATGAGTTAGATTGATAATAATAAGAGTAATAAGTATAGTAATTGTAGTGCTATCGATCACATAAGCATAATATGGCTAATAATATGAGATGGATTGATAATAATAAGAGTAATGAGTATAGTAATTGTCGTTCTGTCGATCATATAAGCATAATATGGCTAATAATATGTGTTAGATTGATAATAATAAGAGCAATAAGTATAGTAATTGTAGTTCTATAAATCATATCTGCATAATATGGTTAATAATATGGTTAATAATATGAGTTAGATTCATAATAATAAGAGTAATGTGTATAGTAATTGTCGTTCTGTCGATGACATAAGCATAATATGGCTAATAATATGAGTTAGATTGATAATAATAAGAGTAATAAGTATAGTAATTGTCGTTCTATCGATCATACAAGCATAATATGGCTAATAATATGAGTTAGATTGATAATAATAAGAGTAATAAGTATAGTAATTGTAGTTCTATCGATCATATAAGCATAATATGGCCAATAATATGAGTTAGATTGATAATAATAAGAGTAATAAGTATAGTAATTATCGTTCTACCGATCATATAAGCATAATATGGCTAATAATATGAGTTAGATTGATAATAATAAGAGTAAAAAGTATAGTAATTGTCGTTCTATCGATCATATAAGCATAATATGGCTAATAATATGAGTTAGATTGATAATAATAAGAGTAATAAGTATAGTAATTGTCGTTCTATCGATCACATAAGCATAATATGGCTAATAAAATGAGTTAGATTGATAATAATAAGAGTAAAAAGTATAGTAATTGTCGTTCTATCGATCATATAAGCATAATATGGCTAATAATATGAGCTAGATTGATAATAATAAGAGTAATGAGTATAGTAATTGTCGTTCTATCGATCATATAAGCATAATATGTCTAATAATATGAGTTAGATTGATAATAATAAGAGTAATGAGTATAGTTATTGTCGTTCTATCGATCATTTAAGCATAATATGGCTAATAATATGAGTGAGATTGATAATAATAAGAGTAATAAGTATAGTAATTGTTGTTCTATCGATCATATAAGCATAATATGGCCAATGATATGAGTTAGATTGATAATAATAAGAGTAATAAGTATAGTAATTATCGTTCTACCGATCATATAAGCATAATATGGCTAATAATATGAGTTAGATTGATAATAATAAGAGTAAAAAGTATAGTAATTGTCGTTCTATCGATCATATAAGCATCATATGGCTAATAATATGAGCTAGATTGACAATAATGAGAGTAATGAGTATAGTAATTGTCGTTCTATCGATCATATAAGCATAATATGGCTAATAATATGAGTTAGATTGATAATAATAAGAATAATAAGTATAGTAATTATCGTTCTACTGATCACATAAGCATAATATGGCTAATAATATGAGTTGGATTGATAATAATAAGAGTAAGAAGTAGAGTAATTGTCGTCCTATCGATCATATAAGTATAATATGGCTTATAATATGAGTTAGATTGATAATAATAAGAGTAATAAGTATAGTAATTGTCGTTCTATCGATCATATCTGCATAATATGGTTAGTAATATGAGTTAGATTGATAATAATGAGTGTAATAAGTATAGTAATTGTCGTTCTGTCGATCATATAAGCATAATATGGCTGATAATATGTGTTAGATTGATAATAATAAGAGCAATAAGTATAGTAATTGTAGTTCTATAAATCATATCTGCATAATATGGTTAATAATATGAGTTAGATTGACAATAATTAGAGTAATGAGTATAGTAATTGTCGTTCTATCGATCATATAAGCATAATATGGCTAATAATATGAGTTAGATTGATAATAATAAGAGTAGTGAGTATAGCAATTGTCGTTCTATCGATCATATAAGCATAATATGGTTAATAATATGAGTTAGATTCATAATAATAAGAGTAATCTGTATAGTAATTGTCGTTCTGTCGATGACATAAGCATAATATGGCTAATAATATGAGTTAGATTGATAATAATAAGAGTAATAAGTATAGTAATTGTCGTTCTATCGATCATATCTGCATAATATGGTTAATAATATGAGTTAGATTGATAATAGTGAGTGTAATAAGTATAGTAATTGTCGTCCTATCGATCATATAAGCATAATATGGCTAATAATATGAGTTAGATTGATAATAATAAGAGTAATAAGTATAGTAATTGTCGTTCTATCGATCATACAAGCATAATATGGCTAATAATATGAGTTAGATTGATAATAATAAGAGTAATGAGTATAGTAATTGTCGTTCTATCGATCATATAAGCATAATATGGCTAATAATATGAGTTAGATTGATAATAATAAGAGTAGTGAGTATAGCAATTGTCGTTCTATCGATCATATAAGCAAAATATGGCTAATAATATGAGGTAGATTTATAATAATAAGAGTAATAAGTATAGTAATTGTCGTTCTATGGATCATATCTGCATAATATGGTTAATAATATCAGTTAGATTGATAATAGTGAGTGTAATAAGTATAGTAATTGTAGTTCTATCGATCATATAAGCATAATATGGCCAATAATATGAGTTAGATTGATAATAATAAGAGTAATAAGTATAGTAATTATCGTTCTACCGATCATATAAGCATAATATGGCTAATAATATGAGTTAGATTGATAATAATAAGAGTAATAGGTATAGTAATTGTCGATCTGTCGATGACATAAGCATAATATGGCTAATAATATGAGTTAGATTGATAATAATAAGAGTAATAAGTATAGTAATTGTCGTTCTATCGATCATACAAGCATAATATGGCTAATAATATGAGTTAGATTGATAATAATAAGAGTAATGAGTATAGTAATTGTTGTTCTATCGATCATATAAGCACAATATGGCTAATAATATGAGTTAGATTGATAATAATAATAGTAGTGAGTATAGCAATTGTCGTTCTATCGATCATATAAGCAAAATATGGCTAATAATATGAGATAGATTTATAATAATAAGAGTAATAAGTATAGTAATTGTCGTTCTATAGATCATATCTGCATAATATGGTTAATAATATGAGTTAGATTGATAATAATAAGAGTAATAAGTATAGTAATTGTCGTTCTATCGATCATATAAGCATAATATGGCTAATAATATGAGTTAGATTGATAATAATCAGAGTAAAAAGTAGAGTAATTGTCGTTCTATCGATCATATAAACATAATATGGCCAATAATATGAGTTTGATTGATAATAATAAGAGTAATAAGTATAGTAATTGTCGTTCTATCGATCATATAAGCATAATATGGCTAATAATATGAGTTAGATTGATAATAATAAGAGTAATAAGTACAGTAATTGTCGTTCTATCGATCACATAAGCATAATATGGCTAATAATATGAGTTAGATTGATAATAATAAGAGTAATAAGTACAGTAATTGTCGTTCTATCGATCACATAAGCATAATATGGCTAATAAAATGTGTTAGATTGATAATAATAAGAGTAAAAAGTATAGTAATTGTCGTTCTAACGATCATATAAGCATAATATGGCTAATAATATGAGCTAGATTGATAATAATAAGAGTAATGAGTATAGTAATTGTCGTTCTATCGATCATATAAGCAATATATGTCTAATAATATGAGTTAGATTGATAATAATAAGAGTAATGAGTATAGTAATTGTCGTTCTATCGATCATTTAAGCATAATATGCCTAATAATATGAGTGAGATTGATAATAATAAGAGTAATAAGTATAGTAATTGTCGTTCTATCGATCATATCTGCATAATATGGTTAATAATATGAGTTAGATTGATAATAGTGAGTGTAATAAGTATAGTAATTGTCGTCCTATCGATCATATAAGCATAATATGGCTAATAATATGAGTTAGATTGATAATAATAAGAGTAATAGGTATAGTAATTGTCGATCTGTCGATGACATAAGCATAATATGGCTAATAATATGAGTTAGATTGATAATAATAAGAGTAAAAAGTATAGTAATTGCCGTTCTATCGATCATATAAGCATAATATGGCTAATAATATGAGCTAGATTGATAATAATAAGAGTAATGAGTATAGTAATTGTCGTTCTATCGATCATATAAGCATAATATGGTTAATAATATGAGTTAGATTGATAATAGTGAGTGTAATAAGTATAGTAATTGTCGTTCTATCGATCACATAAGCATAATATGGCTAATAATATGAGTTAGATTGATAATAATAAGAGTAATAAGTACAGTAATTGTCGTTCTATCGATCACATAAGCATAATATGGCTAATAAAATGAGTTAGATTGATAATAATAAGAGTAAAAGGTATAGTAATTGTCGTTCTAACGATCATATAAGCATAATATGGCTAATAATATGAGCTAGATTGATAATAATAAGAGTAATGAGTATAGTAATTGTCGTTCTATCGATCATATAAGCAATATATGTCTAATAATATGAGTTAGATTGATAATAATAAGAGTAATGAGTATAGTAATTGTCGTTCTATCGATCATTTAAGCATAATATGCCTAATAATATGAGTGAGATTGATAATAATAAGAGTAATAAGTATAGTAATTGTCGTTCTATCGATCATATCTGCATAATATGGTTAATAATATGAGTTAGATTGATAATAGTGAGTGTAATAAGTATAGTAATTGTCGTCCTATCGATCATATAAGCATAATATGGCTAATAATATGAGTTAGATTGATAATAATAAGAGTAATAAGTATAGTAATTGTCGTTCTATCGATCATACAAGCATAATATGGCTAATAATATGAGTTAGATTGATAATAATAAGAGTAATGAGTATAGTAATTGTCGTTCTATCGATCATATAAGCATAATATGGCTAATAATATGAGTTAGATTGATAATAATAATAGTAGTGAGTATAGCAATTGTCGTTCTATCGATCATATAAGCAAAATATGGCTAATAATATGAGATAGATTTATAATAATAAGAGTAATAAGTATAGTAATTGTCGTTCTATAGATCATATCTGCATAATATGGTTAATAATATCAGTTAGATTGACAATAGTGAGTGTAATAAGTATAGTAATTGTCGTTCTATCGATCACATAAGCATAATATGGCTAATAATATGAGTTGGATTGATAATAATAAGAGTAAGAAGTAGAGTAATTGTCGTCCTATCGATCATATAAGCATAATATGGCTAATAATATGAGTTAGATTGATAATAATAAGAGTAATAAGTATAGTAATTGTCGTTCTGTCGATCACATAAGCATAATATGGCTAATAATATGAGTTAGATTGATAATAATAAGAGTAAAAAGTGGAGTAATTGTCGTTCTATCGATCACATAAGCATAATATGGCTAATAATATGAGTTAGATTGATAATAATAATAGTAGTGAGTATAGCAATTGTCGTTCTATCGATCATATAAGCAAAATATGGCTAATAATATGAGATAGATTTATAATAATAAGAGTAATAAGTATAGTAATTGTCGTTCTATAGATCATATCTGCATAATATGGTTAATAATATCAGTTAGATTGACAATAGTGAGTGTAATAAGTATAGTAATTGTCGTTCTATCGATCACATAAGCATAATATGGCTAATAATATGAGTTGGATTGATAATAATAAGAGTAAGAAGTAGAGTAATTGTCGTCCTATCGATCATATAAGCATAATATGGCTAATAATATGAGTTAGATTGATAATAATAAGAGTAATAAGTATAGTAATTGTCGTTCTGTCGATCACATAAGCATAATATGGCTAATAATATGAGTTAGATTGATAATAATAAGAGTAAAAAGTGGAGTAATTGTCGTTCTATCGATCACATAAGCATAATATGGCTAATAATATGAGTTAGATTGATAATAATAAGAGTAATAAGTATAGTAATTGTCGTTCTATCGATCATATAAGCATAATATGGCTAATAATATGAGTTAGATTGATAATAATCAGAGTAAAAAGTAGAGTAATTGTCGTTCTATCGATCATATAAACATAATATGGCCAATAATATGAGTTTGATTGATAATAATAAGAGTAATAAGTATAGTAATTGTCGTTCTATCGATCATATCTGCATAATATGGTTAATAATATGAGTTAGGTTGATAATAATAAGAGTAATAAGTATAGTAATTGTCGTTCTATCGATCATACAAGCATAATATGGCTAATAATATGAGTTGGATTGATAATAATAAGAGTAAGAAGTAGAGTAATTGTCGTCCTATCGATCATATAAGCATAATATGGCTAATAATATGAGTTAGATTGATAATAATAAGAGTAATAAGTATAGTAATTGTCGTTCTATCGATCGTATCTGCATAGTATGGTTAGTAATATGAGTTAGACTGATAATAGTGAGTGTAATAAGTATAGTAATTGTCGTTCTGTCGATCATATAAGCATAATATGGCTAATAATATGTGTTAGATTGATAACAATAAGAGCAATAAGTATAGTAATTGTAGTTCTATAAATCATATCTGCATAATATGGTTAAAATATGAGTTAGATTCATAATAATAAGAGTAATGTGTATAGTAATTGTCGTTCTGTCGATGACATAAGCATAATATGGCTAATAATATGAGTTAGATTGATAATAATAAGAGTAATAAGTATAGTAATTGTCGTTCTATCGATCATATCTGCATAATATGGCTAATAATATGAGTTAGATTGATAATAATAAGAGTAGTGAGTATAGTAATTGTCGTTCTATCGATCATATAAGCATAATATGGCTAATAATATGAGTTAGATTGATAATAATAAGAGTAGTGAGTATAGCAATTGTCGTTCTATCGATCATATAAGCATAATATGGTTAATAATATGAGTTAGATTCATAATAATAAGAGTAATCTGTATAGTAATTGTCGTTCTGTCGATGACATAAGCATAATATGGCTAATAATATGAGTTAGATTGATAATAATAAGAGTAATAAGTATAGTAATTGTCGTTCTATCGATCATATCTGCATAATATGGTTAATAATATGAGTTAGATTGATAATAGTGAGTGTAATAAGTATAGTAATTGTCGTCCTATCGATCATATTAGCATAATATGGCTAATAATATGAGTTAGATTGATAATAATAAGAGTAATAAGTATAGTAATTATCGTTCTACTGATCACATAAGCATAATGTGGCTAATAATATGAGTTGGATTGATAATAATAAGAGTAAGAAGTAGAGTAATTGTCGTCCTATCGATCATATAAGCATAATATGGCTAATAATATGAGTTAGATTGATAATAATAAGAGTAATAAGTATAGTAATTGTCGTTCTATCGATCATATCTGCATAGTATGGTTAGTAATATGAGTTAGACTGATAATAATGAGTGTAATAAGTATAGTAATTGTCGTTCTGTCGATCATATAAGCATAATATGGCTAATAATATGAGTTAGATTGATAATAATAAGAGTAATAAGTATAGTAATTGTCGTTCTATCGATCATACAAGCATAATATGGCTAATAATATGAGTAAGATTGATAATAATAAGAGTAATGAGTATAGTAATTGTCGTTCTATCGATCATATAAGCATAATATGGCCAATAATATGAGTTAGATTGATAATAATAAGAGTAGTGAGTATAGCAATTGTCGTTCTATCGATCATATAAGCAAAATATGGCTAATAATATGAGGTAGATTTATAATAATAAGAGTAATAAGTATAGTAATTGTCGTTCTAGATCAATATTCTGCATAATATGGTTAATAATATCAGTTAGATTGATAATAGTGAGTGTAATAAGTATAGTAATTGTCGTTCTGTCGATCATATAAGCATAATATGGCTAATAATATGAGTTAGATTGATAATAATAAGAGCAATAAGTATAGTAATTGTAGTTCTATAAATCATATCTGCATAATATGGTTAATAATATGAGTTAGATTCATAATAATAAGAGTAATATGTATAGTAATTGTCGTTCTGTCGATGACATAAGCATAATATGGCTAATAATATGAGTTAGATTGATAATAATAAGAGTAATAAGTATAGTAATTGTCGTTCTATCGATCATACAAGCATAATATGGCTAACAATATGAGTTAGATTGATAACAATAAGAGTAATGAGTATAGTAATTGTCGTTCTATCGATCATATAAGCATAATATGGCAAATAATATGAGTTAAATTGATAATAATAAGAGTAGTGAGTATAGCAATTGTCGTTCTATCGATCATATAAGCAAAATATGGCTAATAATATGCGATAGATTTATAATAATAAGAGTAATAAGTATAGTAATTGTCGTTCTATAGATTATATCTGCATAGTATGGTTAGTAATATGAGTTAGACTGATAATAATGAGTGTAATAAGTATAGTAATTGTCGTTCTGTCGATCATATAAGCATAATATGGCTAATAATATGTGTTAGATTGATAACAATAGGAGCAATAAGTATAGTAATTGTAGTTCTATAAATCATATCTGCATAATATGGTTAAAATATGAGTTAGATTCATAATAATAAGAGTAATGTGTATAGTAATTGTCGTTCTGTCGATGACATAAGCATAATATGGCTAATAATATGAGTTAGATTGATAATAATAAGAGTAATAAGTATAGTAATTGTCGTTCTATCGATCATATCTGCATAATATGGCTAATAATATGAGTTAGATTGATAATAATAAGAGTAATGAGTATAGTAATTGTCGTTCTATAGATCATATAAGCATAATATGGCTAATAATATGAGTTAGATTGATAATAATAAGAGTAATAAGTATAGTAATTGTCGTTCTATCGATCATACAAGCATAATATGGCTAATAATATGAGTTAGATTGATAATAATAAGAGTAATGAGTATAGTAATTGTCGTTCTATCGATCATATAAGCATAATATGGTTAATAATATGAGTTAGATTGATAATAATAAGAGTAGTGAGTATAGCAATTGTCGTTCTATCGATCATATAAGCAAAATATGGCTAATAATATGAGGTAGATTTATAATAATAAGTGTAATAAGTATAGTAATTGTCGTTCTATGGATCATATCTGCATAATATGGTTAATAATATCAGTTAGATTGATAATAGTGAGTGTAATAAGTATAGTAATTGTAGTTCTATCGATCATATAAGCATAATATGGCCAATAATATGAGTTAGATTGATAACAATAGGAGCAATAAGTATAGTAATTGTAGTTCTATAAATCATATCTGCATAATATGGTTAAAATATGAGTTAGATTCATAATAATAAGAGTAATGTGTATAGTAATTGTCGTTCTGTCGATGACATAAGCATAATATGGCTAATAATATGAGTTAGATTGATAATAATAAGAGTAATAAGTATAGTAATTGTCGTTCTATCGATCATATCTGCATAATATGGCTAATAATATGAGTTAGATTGATAATAATAAGAGTAATGAGTATAGTAATTGTCGTTCTATCGATCATATAAGCATAATATGGCAAATAATATGAGTTAAATTGATAATAATAAGAGTAGTGAGTATAGCAATTGTCGTTCTATCGATCATATAAGCAAAATATGGCTAATAATATGCGATAGATTTATAATAATAAGAGTAATAAGTATAGTAATTGTCGTTCTATAGATTATATCTGCATAGTATGGTTAGTAATATGAGTTAGACTGATAATAATGAGTGTAATAAGTATAGTAATTGTCGTTCTGTCGATCATATAAGCATAATATGGCTAATAATATGTGTTAGATTGATAACAATAGGAGCAATAAGTATAGTAATTGTAGTTCTATAAATCATATCTGCATAATATGGTTAAAATATGAGTTAGATTCATAATAATAAGAGTAATGTGTATAGTAATTGTCGTTCTGTCGATGACATAAGCATAATATGGCTAATAATATGAGTTAGATTGATAATAATAAGAGTAATAAGTATAGTAATTGTCGTTCTATCGATCATATCTGCATAATATGGCTAATAATATGAGTTAGATTGATAATAATAAGAGTAATGAGTATAGTAATTGTCGTTCTATAGATCATATAAGCATAATATGGCTAATAATATGAGTTAGATTGATAATAATAAGAGTAGTGAGTATAGCAATTGTCGTCCTATCGATCATATAAGCATAATATGGCTAATAATATGAGTTAGATTGATAATAATAAGAGTAATAAGTATAGTAATTGTCGTTCTATCGATCATACAAGCATAATATGGCTAATAATATGAGTTAGATTGATAATAATAAGAGTAATGAGTATAGTAATTGTCGTTCTATCGATCATATCTGCATAATATGGCTAATAATATGAGTTAGATTGATAATAATAAGAGTAATGAGTATAGTAATTGTCGTTCTATAGATCATATAAGCATAATATGGCTAATAATATGAGTTAGATTGATAATAATAAGAGTAGTGAGTATAGCAATTGTCGTCCTATCGATCATATAAGCATAATATGGCTAATAATATGAGTTAGATTGATAATAATAAGAGTAATAAGTATAGTAATTGTCGTTCTATCGATCATACAAGCATAATATGGCTAATAATATGAGTTAGATTGATAATAATAAGAGTAATGAGTATAGTAATTGTCGTTCTATCGATCATATAAGCATAATATGGTTAATAATATGAGTTAGATTGATAATAATAAGAGTAGTGAGTATAGCAATTGTCGTTCTATCGATCATATAAGCAAAATATGGCTAATAATATGAGGTAGATTTATAATAATAAGTGTAATAAGTATAGTAATTGTCGTTCTATGGATCATATCTGCATAATATGGTTAATAATATCAGTTAGATTGATAATAGTGAGTGTAATAAGTATAGTAATTGTAGTTCTATCGATCATATAAGCATAATATGGCCAATAATATGAGTTAGATTGATAATAATAAGAGTAATAAGTATAGTAATTATCGTTCTACCGATCATATAAGCATAATATGGCTAATAATATGAGTTAGATTGATAATAATAAGAGTAATAGGTATAGTAATTGTCGATCTGTCGATGACATAAGCATAATATGGCTAATAATATGAGTTAGATTGATAATAATAAGAGTAATAAGTATAGTAATTGTCGTTCTATCGATCATACAAGCATAATATGGCTAATAATATGAGTTAGATTGATAATAATAAGAGTAATGAGTATAGTAATTGTCGTTCTATCGATCATATAAGCATAATATGGCTAGTAATATGAGTTAGATTGATAATAATAATAGTAGTGAGTATAGCAATTGTCGTTCTATCGATCATATAAGCAAAATATGGCTAATAATATGAGATAGATTTATAATAATAAGAGTAATAAGTATGGTAATTGTCGTTCTATAGATCATATCTGCATAATATGGTTAATAATATCAGTTAGATTGACAATAGTGAGTGTAATAAGTATAGTAATTGTCGTTCTATCGATCACATAAGCATAATATGGCTAATAATATGAGTTGGATTGATAATAATAAGAGTAAGAAGTAGAGTAATTGTCGTCCTATCGATCATATAAGCATAATATGGCTAATAATATGAGTTAGATTGATAATAATAAGAGTAATAAGTATAGTAATTGTCGTTCTGTCGATCACATAAGCATAATATGGCTAATAATATGAGTTAGATTGATAATAATAAGAGTAAAAAGTGGAGTAATTGTCGTTCTATCGATCACATAAGCATAATATGGCTAATAATATGAGTTAGATTGATAATAATAAGAGTAATAGGTATAGTAATTGTCGATCTGTCGATGACATAAGCATAATATGGCTAATAATATGAGTTAGATTGATAATAATAAGAGTAATAAGTATAGTAATTGTCGTTCTATCGATCATACAAGCATAATATGGCTAATAATATGAGTTAGATTGATAATAATAAGAGTAATGAGTATAGTAATTGTCGTTCTATCGATCATATAAGCACAACATGGCTAATAATATGAGTTAGATTGATAATAATAATAGTAGTGAGTATAGCAATTGTCGTTCTATCGATCATATAAGCAAAATATGGCTAATAATATGAGATAGATTTATAATAATAAGAGTAATAAGTATAGTAATTGTCGTTCTATAGATCATATCTGCATAATATGGTTAATAATATGAGTTAGATTGATAATAATAAGAGTAATAAGTATAGTAATTGTCGTTCTATCGATCATATAAGCATAATATGGCTAATAATATGAGTTAGATTGATAATAATCAGAGTAAAAAGTAGAGTAATTGTCGTTCTATCGATCATATAAACATAATATGGCCAATAATATGAGTTTGATTGATAATAATAAGAGTAATAAGTATAGTAATTGTCGTTCTATCGATCATATAAGCATAATATGGCTAATAATATGAGTTAGATTGATAATAATAAGAGTAATAAGTACAGTAATTGTCGTTCTATCGATCACATAAGCATAATATGGCTAATAAAATGTGTTAGATTGATAATAATAAGAGTAAAAAGTATAGTAATTGTCGTTCTAACGATCATATAAGCATAATATGGCTAATAATATGAGCTAGATTGATAATAATAAGAGTAATGAGTATAGTAATTGTCGTTCTATCGATCATATAAGCAATATATGTCTAATAATATGAGTTAGATTGATAATAATAAGAGTAATGAGTATAGTAATTGTCGTTCTATCGATCATTTAAGCATAATATGCCTAATAATATGAGTGAGATTGATAATAATAAGAGTAATAAGTATAGTAATTGTCGTTCTATCGATCATATCTGCATAATATGGTTAATAATATGAGTTAGATTGATAATAGTGAGTGTAATAAGTATAGTAATTGTCGTCCTATCGATCATATAAGCATAATATGGCTAATAATATGAGTTAGATTGATAATAATAAGAGTAATAGGTAAAGTAATTGTCGATCTGTCGATGACATAAGCATAATATGGCTAATAATATGAGTTAGATTGATAATAATAAGAGTAAAAAGTATAGTAATTGCCGTTCTATCGATCATATAAGCATAATATGGCTAATAATATGAGCTAGATTGATAATAATAAGAGTAATGAGTATAGTAATTGTCGTTCTATCGATCACATAAGCATAATATGGCTAATAAAATGTGTTAGATTGATAATAATAAGAGTAAAAAGTATAGTAATTGTCGTTCTAACGATCATATAAGCATAATATGGCTAATAATATGAGCTAGATTGATAATAATAAGAGTAATGAGTATAGTAATTGTCGTTCTATCGATCATATAAGCAATATATGTCTAATAATATGAGTTAGATTGATAATAATAAGAGTAATGAGTATAGTAATTGTCGTTCTATCGATCATTTAAGCATAATATGCCTAATAATATGAGTGAGATTGATAATAATAAGAGTAATAAGTATAGTAATTGTCGTTCTATCGATCATATCTGCATAATATGGTTAATAATATGAGTTAGATTGATAATAGTGAGTGTAATAAGTATAGTAATTGTCGTCCTATCGATCATATAAGCATAATATGGCTAATAATATGAGTTAGATTGATAATAATAAGAGTAATAGGTAAAGTAATTGTCGATCTGTCGATGACATAAGCATAATATGGCTAATAATATGAGTTAGATTGATAATAATAAGAGTAAAAAGTATAGTAATTGCCGTTCTATCGATCATATAAGCATAATATGGCTAATAATATGAGCTAGATTGATAATAATAAGAGTAATGAGTATAGTAATTGTCGTTCTATCGATCATATAAGCATAATATGGTTAATAATATGAGTTAGATTGATAATAGTGAGTGTAATAAGTATAGTAATTGTCGTTCTATCGATCACATAAGCATAATATGGCTAATAATATGAGTTAGATTGATAATAATAAGAGTAATAAGTACAGTAATTGTCGTTCTATCGATCACATAAGCATAATATGGCTAATAAAATGAGTTAGATTGATAATAATAAGAGTAAAAGGTATAGTAATTGTCGTTCTAACGATCATATAAGCATAATATGGCTAATAATATGAGCTAGATTGATAATAATAAGAGTAATGAGTATAGTAATTGTCGTTCTTATCGATCATATAAGCAATATATGTCTAATAATATGAGTTAGATTGATAATAATAAGAGTAATGAGTATAGTAATTGTCGTTCTATCGATCATTTAAGCATAATATGCCTAATAATATGAGTGAGATTGATAATAATAAGAGTAATAAGTATAGTAATTGTCGTTCTATCGATCATATCTGCATAATATGGTTAATAATATGAGTTAGATTGATAATAGTGAGTGTAATAAGTATAGTAATTGTCGTCCTATCGATCATATAAGCATAATATGGCTAATAATATGAGTTAGATTGATAATAATAAGAGTAATAAGTATAGTAATTGTCGTTCTATCGATCATACAAGCATAATATGGCTAATAATATGAGTTAGATTGATAATAATAAGAGTAATGAGTATAGTAATTGTCGTTCTATCGATCATACAAGCATAATATGGCTAATAATATGAGTTAGATTGATAATAATAAGAGTAATGAGTATAGTAATTGTCGTTCTATCGATCATATAAGCATAATATGGTTAATAATATGAGTTAGATTGATAATAATAAGAGTAGTGAGTATAGCAATTGTCGTTCTATCGATCATATAAGCAAAATATGGCTAATAATATGAGGTAGATTTATAATAATAAGTGTAATAAGTATAGTAATTGTCGTTCTATGGATCATATCTGCATAATATGGTTAATAATATCAGTTAGATTGATAATAGTGAGTGTAATAAGTATAGTAATTGTAGTTCTATCGATCATATAAGCATAATATGGCCAATAATATGAGTTAGATTGATAACAATAGGAGCAATAAGTATAGTAATTGTAGTTCTATAAATCATATCTGCATAATATGGTTAAAATATGAGTTAGATTCATAATAATAAGAGTAATGTGTATAGTAATTGTCGTTCTGTCGATGACATAAGCATAATATGGCTAATAATATGAGTTAGATTGATAATAATAAGAGTAATAAGTATAGTAATTGTCGTTCTATCGATCATATCTGCATAATATGGCTAATAATATGAGTTAGATTGATAATAATAAGAGTAATGAGTATAGTAATTGTCGTTCTGTCGATCATATAAGCATAATATGGCAAATAATATGAGTTAAATTGATAATAATAAGAGTAGTGAGTATAGCAATTGTCGTTCTATCGATCATATAAGCAAAATATGGCTAATAATATGCGATAGATTTATAATAATAAGAGTAATAAGTATAGTAATTGTCGTTCTATAGATTATATCTGCATAGTATGGTTAGTAATATGAGTTAGACTGATAATAATGAGTGTAATAAGTATAGTAATTGTCGTTCTGTCGATCATATAAGCATAATATGGCTAATAATATGTGTTAGATTGATAACAATAGGAGCAATAAGTATAGTAATTGTAGTTCTATAAATCATATCTGCATAATATGGTTAAAATATGAGTTAGATTCATAATAATAAGAATAATGTGTATAGTAATTGTCGTTCTGTCGATGACATCAGCATAATATGGCTAATAATATGAGTTAGATTGATAATAATAAGAGTAATAAGTATAGTAATTGTCGTTCTATCGATCATATCTGCATAATATGGCTAATAATATGAGTTAGATTGATAATAATAAGAGTAATGAGTATAGTAATTGTCGTTCTATAGATCATATAAGCATAATATGGCTAATAATATGAGTTAGATTGATAATAATAAGAGTAGTGAGTATAGCAATTGTCGTCCTATCGATCATATAAGCATAATATGGCTAATAATATGAGTTAGATTGATAATAATAAGAGTAATAAGTATAGTAATTGTCGTTCTATCGATCATACAAGCATAATATGGCTAATAATATGAGTTAGATTGATAATAATAAGAGTAATGAGTATAGTAATTGTCGTTCTATCGATCATATCTGCATAATATGGCTAATAATATGAGTTAGATTGATAATAATAAGAGTAATGAGTATAGTAATTGTCGTTCTATAGATCATATAAGCATAATATGGCTAATAATATGAGTTAGATTGATAATAATAAGAGTAGTGAGTATAGCAATTGTCGTCCTATCGATCATATAAGCATAATATGGCTAATAATATGAGTTAGATTGATAATAATAAGAGTAATAAGTATAGTAATTGTCGTTCTATCGATCATACAAGCATAATATGGCTAAAAATATGAGTTAGATTGATAATAATAAGAGTAATGAGTATAGTAATTGTCGTTCTATCGATCATATAAGCATAATATGGTTAATAATATGAGTTAGATTGATAATAATAAGAGTAGTGAGTATAGCAATTGTCGTTCTATCGATCATATAAGCAAAATATGGCTAATAATATGAGGTAGATTTATAATAATAAGTGTAATAAGTATAGTAATTGTCGTTCTATGGATCATATCTGCATAATATGGTTAATAATATCAGTTAGATTGATAATAGTGAGTGTAATAAGTATAGTAATTGCCGTCCTATCGATCATATAAGCATAATATGGCTAATAATATGAGTTAGATTGATAATAATAAGAGTAATAGGTATAGTAATTGTCGATCTGTCGATGACATAAGCATAATATGGCTAATAATATGAGTTAGATTGATAATAATAAGAGTAATAAGTATAGTAATTGTCGTTCTATCGATCATACAAGCATAATATGGCTAATAATATGAGTTAGATTGATAATAATAAGAGCAATAAGTATAGTAATTGTAGTTCTATAAATCATATCTGCATAATATGGTTAATAATATGAGCTAGATTCATAATAATAAGAGTAATGTGTATAGTAATTGTCGTTCTGTCGATGACATAAGCATAATATGGCTAATAATATGAGTTAGATTGATAATAATAAGAGTATTAAGTATAGTAATTGTCGTTCTATCGATCATACAAGCATAATATGGCTAATAATATGAGTTAGATTGATAATAATAAGAGTAATAAGTATAGTAATTGTAGTGCTATCGATCATATAAGCATAATATGGCCAATAATATGAGTTAGATTGATAATAATCAGAGTAAAAAGTAGAGTAATTGTCGTTCTATCGATCATATAAACATAGTATGGCCAATAATATGAGTTTGATTGATAATAATAAGAGTAATAAGTATAGTAATTGTCGTTCTATCGATCATATCTGCATAATATGGTTAATAATATGAGTTAGATTGATAATAGTGAGTGTAATAAGTATAGTAATTGTCGTTCTATCGATCATATCTGCATAATATGGTTAATAATATGAGTTAGATTGATAATAGTGAGTGTAATAAGTATAGTATTTGTCGTTCCGTCGATCATATAAGCATAATATGGCTAATAATATGAGTTAGATTGATAATAATAAGAGTAATAAGTATAGTAATTGTAGTTCTATCAATCATATCTGCATAATATGGTTAATAATATGAGTTAGATTCATAATAATAAGAGTAATAAGTATAGTAATTGTCGTCCTGTCGATCACATAAGCATAATATGGCTAATAATATGAGTTGGATTGATAATAATAAGAGTAATGAGTATAGTAATTGTCGTTCTGTCGATCATATAAGCATAATATGGCTAATAATATGTGTTAGATTGATAATAATAAGAGCAATAAGTATAGTAATTGTAGTTCTATAAATCATATCTGCATAATATGGTTAATAATATGAGTTAGATTCATAATAATAAGAGTAATGTGTATAGTAATTGTCGTTCTGTCGATGACATAAGCATAATATGGCTAATAATATGAGTTAGATTGATAATAATAAGAGTAATAAGTATAGTAATTGTCGTTCTATCGATCATACAAGCATAATATGGCTAATAATATGAGTTAGATTGATAATAATAAGAGTAATAAGTATAGTAATTGTAGTTCTATCGATCATATAAGCATAATATGGCCAATAATATGAGTTAGATTGATAATAATAAGAGTAATAAGTATAGTAATTATCGTTCTACCGATCATATAAGCATAATATGGCTAATAATATGAGTTAGATTGATAATAATAAGAGTAAAAAGTATAGTAATTGTCGTTCTATCGATCATATAAGCTTAATATGGCTAATAATATCAGCTAGATTGATAATAATAAGAGTAATAGGTATAGTAATTGTCGTTCTATCGATCATATCTGCATAATATGGTTAGTAATATGAGTTAGATTGATAATAATGAGTGTAATAAGTATAGTAATTGTAGTTCTATCGATCATATAAGCATAATATGGCCAATAATATGAGTTAGATTGATAATAATAAGAGTAATAAGTATAGTAATTATCGTTCTACTGATCACATAAGCATAATATGGCTAATAATATGAGTTGGATTGATAATAATAAGAGTAAGAAGTAGAGTAATTGGCGTCCTATCGATCATATAAGCATAATATGGCTAATAATATGAGTTAGATTGATAATAATAAGAGTAATAAGTATAGTAATTGTCGTTCTATCGATCATATCTGCATAGTATGGTTAGTAATATGAGTTAGACTGATAATAATGAGTGTAATAAGTATAGTAATTGTCGTTCTGTCGATCATATAAGCATAATATGGCTAATAATATGTGTTAGATTGATAACAATAAGAGCAATAAGTATAGTAATTGTAGTTCTATAAATCATATCTGCATAATATGGTTAATAATATGAGTTAGATTCATAATAATAAGAGTAATGTGTATAGTAATTGTCGTTCTGTCGATGACATAAGCATAATATGGCTAATAATATGAGTTAGATTGATAATAATAAGAGTAATAAGTATAGTAATTGTCGTTCTATCGATCATATCTGCATAATATGGCTAATAATATGAGTTAGATTCATAATAATAAGAGTAATCTGTATAGTAATTGTCGTTCTGTCGATGACATAAGCATAATATGGCTAATAATATGAGTTAGATTGATAATAATAAGAGTAATAAGTATAGTAATTGTCGTTCTATCGATCATATCTGCATAATATGGTTAATAATATGAGTTAGATTGATAATAGTGAGTGTAATAAGTATAGTAATTGTCGTCCTATCGATCATATAAGCATAATATGGCTAATAATATGAGTTAGATTGATAATAATAAGAGTAATAAGTATAGTAATTGTCGTTCTATCGATCATACAAGCATAATATGGCTAATAATATGAGTTAGATTGATAATAATAAGAGTAATGAGTATAGCAATTGTCGTTCTATCGATCATATAAGCATAATATGGCTAATAATATGAGTTAGATTGATAATAATAAGAGTAGTGAGTATAGCAATTGTCGTTCTATCGATCATATAAGCAAAATATGGCTAATAATATGAGGTAGATTTATAATAATAAGTGTAATAAGTATAGTAATTGTCGTTCTATGGATCATATCTGCATAATATGGTTAATAATATCAGTTAGATTGATAATAGTGAGTGTAATAAGTATAGTAATTGTAGTTCTATCGATCATATAAGCATAATATGGCCAATAATATGAGTTAGATTGATAATAATAAGAGTAATAAGTATAGTAATTATCGGTCTACCGATCATATAAGCATAATATGACTAATAATATGAGTTAGATTGATAATAATAAGAGTAATAGGTATAGTAATTGTCGATCCGTCGATGACATAAGCATAATATGGCTAATAATATGAGTTAGATTGATAATAATAAGAGTAATAAGTATAGTAATTGTCGTTCTATCGATCATACAAGCATAATATGGCTAATAATATGAGTTAGATTGATAATAATAAGAGTAATGAGTATAGTAATTGTCGTTCTATCGATCATATAAGCATAATATGGCTAATAATATGAGTTAGATTGATAATAATAATAGTAGTGAGTATAGCAATTGTCGTTCTATCGATCATATAAGCAAAATATGGCTAATAATATGAGATAGATTTATAATAATAAGAGTAATAAGTATAGTAATTGTCGTTCTATAGATCATATCTGCATAATATGGTTAATAATATCAGTTAGATTGACAATAGTGAGTGTAATAAGTATAGTAATTGTCGTTCTATCGATCACAACAGCATAATATGGCTAATAATATGAGTTGGATTGATAATAATAAGAGTAAGAAGTAGAGTAATTGTCGTCCTATCGATCATATAAGCATAATATGGCTAATAATATGAGTTAGATTGATAATAATAAGAGTAATAAGTATAGTAATTGTCGTTCTATCGATCATATAAGCATAATATGGCTAATAATATGAGTTAGATTGATAATAATCAGAGTAAAAAGTAGAGTAATTGTCGTTCTATCGATCATATAAACATAATATGGCCAATAATATGAGTTTGATTGATAATAATAAGAGTAATAAGTATAGTAATTGTCGTTCTATCGATCATATCTGCATAATATGGTTAATAATATGAGTTAGATTGATAATAGTGAGTGTAATAAGTATAGTAATTGTCGTTCTATCGATCATATCTGCATAATATGGTTAATAATATGAGTTAGATTGATAATAGTGAGTGTAATAAGTATAGTAATTGTCGTTCTATCGATCACATAAGCATAATATGGCTAATAATATGAGTTGGATTGATAATAATAAGAGTAAAAAGTGGAGTAATTGTCGTTCAATCGATCATACAAGCATAATATGGCTAATAATATGAGTTAGATTGATAATAATAAGAGTAATGAGTATAGTAATTGTCGTTCTATCGATCATATAAGCATAATATGGCTAATAATATGAGTTAGATTGATAATAATAATAGTAGTGAGTATAGCAATTGTCGTTCTATCGATCATATAAGCAAAATATGGCTAATAATATGAGATAGATTTATAATAATAAGAGTAATAAGTATAGTAATTGTCGTTCTATAGATCATATCTGCACAATATGGTTAATAATATCAGTTAGATTGACAATAGTGAGTGTAATAAGTATAGTAATTGTCGTTCTATCGATCACATAAGCATAATATGGCTAATAATATGAGTTGGATTGATAATAATAAGAGTAAAAAGTGGAGTAATTGTCGTTCAATCGATCACATAAGCATAATATGGCTAATAATATGAGTTAGATTGATAATAATAAGAGTAATAAGTATAGTAATTGTCGTTCTATCGATCATATAAGCATAATATGGCTAATAATATGAGTTAGATTGATAATAATCAGAGTAAAAAGTAGAGTAATTGTCGTTCTATCGATCATATAAACATAATATGGCCAATAATATGAGTTTGATTGATAATAATAAGAGTAATAAGTATAGTAATTGTCGTTCTATCGATCATATCTGCATAATATGGTTAATAATATGAGTTAGATTGATAATAGTTTGTGTAATAAGTATAGTAATTGTCGTTCTATCGATCATATCTGCATAATATGGTTAATAATATGAGTTAGATTGATAATAGTGAGTGTAATAAGTATAGTAATTGTCGTTCTATCGATCATATAAACATAGTATGGCCAATAATATGAGTTTGATTGATAATAATAAGAGTAATAAGTATAGTAATTGTAGTTCTATAAATCATATCTGCATAATATGGTCAATAATATGAGTTAGATTCATAATAATAAGAGTAATGTGTATAGTAATTGTCGTTCTGTCGATGACATAAGCATAATATGGCTAATAATATGAGTTAGATTGATAATAATAAGAGTAATAAGTATAGTAATTGTCGTTCTATAGATCATATCTGCACAATATGGTTAATAATATCAGTTAGATTGACAATAGTGAGTGTAATAAGTATAGTAATTGTCGTTCTATCGATCACATAAGCATAATATGGCTAATAATATGAGTTGGATTGATAATAATAAGAGTAAAAAGTGGAGTAATTGTCGTTCAATCGATCACATAAGCATAATATGGCTAATAATATGAGTTAGATTGATAATAATCAGAGTAAAAAGTAGAGTAATTGTCGTTCTATCGATCATATAAACATAATATGGCCAATAATATGAGTTTGATTGATAATAATAAGAGTAATAAGTATAGTAATTGTCGTTCTATCGATCATATCTGCATAATATGGTTAATAATATGAGTTAGATTGATAATAGTGAGTGTAATAAGTATAGTAATTGTCGTTCTATCGATCATATCTGCATAATATGGTTAATAATATGAGTTAGATTGATAATAATAAGAGTAAAAAGTATAGTAATTGTCGTTCTATCGATCATATAAGCATCATATGGCTAATAATATGAGCTAGATTGACAATAATGAGAGTAATGAGTATAGTAATTGTCGTTCTATCGATCATATAAGCATAATATGGCTAATAATATGAGTTAGATTGATAATAATAAGAATAATAAGTATAGTAATTATCGTTCTACTGATCACATAAGCATAATATGGCTAATAATATGAGTTGGATTGATAATAATAAGAGTAAGAAGTAGAGTAATTGTCGTCCTATCGATCATATAAGTATAATATGGCTTATAATATGAGTTAGATTGATAATAATAAGAGTAATAAGTATAGTAATTGTCGTTCTATCGATCATATCTGCATAATATGGTTAGTAATATGAGTTAGATTGATAATAATGAGTGTAATAAGTATAGTAATTGTCGTTCTGTCGATCATATAAGCATAATATGGCTGATAATATGTGTTAGATTGATAATAATAAGAGCAATAAGTATAGTAATTGTAGTTCTATAAATCATATCTGCATAATATGGTTAATAATATGAGTTAGATTGACAATAATTAGAGTAATGAGTATAGTAATTGTCGTTCTATCGATCATATAAGCATAATATGGCTAATAATATGAGTTAGATTGATAATAATAAGAGTAGTGAGTATAGCAATTGTCGTTCTATCGATCATATAAGCATAATATGGTTAATAATATGAGTTAGATTCATAATAATAAGAGTAATCTGTATAGTAATTGTCGTTCTGTCGATGACATAAGCATAATATGGCTAATAATATGAGTTAGATTGATAATAATAAGAGTAATAAGTATAGTAATTGTCGTTCTATCGATCATATCTGCATAATATGGTTAATAATATGAGTTAGATTGATAATAGTGAGTGTAATAAGTATAGTAATTGTCGTCCTATCGATCATATAAGCATAATATGGCTAATAATATGAGTTAGATTGATAATAATAAGAGTAATAAGTATAGTAATTGTCGTTCTATCGATCATACAAGCATAATATGGCTAATAATATGAGTTAGATTGATAATAATAAGAGTAATGAGTATAGTAATTGTCGTTCTATCGATCATATAAGCATAATATGGCTAATAATATGAGTTAGATTGATAATAATAAGAGTAGTGAGTATAGCAATTGTCGTTCTATCGATCATATAAGCAAAATATGGCTAATAATATGAGGTAGATTTATAATAATAAGAGTAATAAGTATAGTAATTGTCGTTCTATGGATCATATCTGCATAATATGGTTAATAATATCAGTTAGATTGATAATAGTGAGTGTAATAAGTATAGTAATTGTAGTTCTATCGATCATATAAGCATAATATGGCCAATAATATGAGTTAGATTGATAATAATAAGAGTAATAAGTATAGTAATTATCGTTCTACCGATCATATAAGCATAATATGGCTAATAATATGAGTTAGATTGATAATAATAAGAGTAATAGGTATAGTAATTGTCGATCTGTCGATGACATAAGCATAATATGGCTAATAATATGAGTTAGATTGATAATAATAAGAGTAATAAGTATAGTAATTGTCGTTCTATCGATCATACAAGCATAATATGGCTAATAATATGAGTTAGATTGATAATAATAAGAGTAATGAGTATAGTAATTGTCGTTCTATCGATCATATAAGCACAATATGGCTAATAATATGAGTTAGATTGATAATAATAATAGTAGTGAGTATAGCAATTGTCGTTCTATCGATCATATAAGCAAAATATGGCTAATAATATGAGATAGATTTATAATAATAAGAGTAATAAGTATAGTAATTGTCGTTCTATAGATCATATCTGCATAATATGGTTAATAATATGAGTTAGATTGATAATAATAAGAGTAATAAGTATAGTAATTGTCGTTCTATCGATCATATAAGCATAATATGGCTAATAATATGAGTTAGATTGATAATAATCAGAGTAAAAAGTAGAGTAATTGTCGTTCTATCGATCATATAAACATAATATGGCCAATAATATGAGTTTGATTGATAATAATAAGAGTAATAAGTATAGTAATTGTCGTTCTATCGATCATATAAGCATAATATGGCTAATAATATGAGTTAGATTGATAATAATAAGAGTAATAAGTACAGTAATTGTCGTTCTATCGATCACATAAGCATAATATGGCTAATAATATGAGTTAGATTGATAATAATAAGAGTAATAAGTACAGTAATTGTCGTTCTATCGATCACATAAGCATAATATGGCTAATAAAATGTGTTAGATTGATAATAATAAGAGTAAAAAGTATAGTAATTGTCGTTCTAACGATCATATAAGCATAATATGGCTAATAATATGAGCTAGATTGATAATAATAAGAGTAATGAGTATAGTAATTGTCGTTCTATCGATCATATAAGCAATATATGTCTAATAATATGAGTTAGATTGATAATAATAAGAGTAATGAGTATAGTAATTGTCGTTCTATCGATCATTTAAGCATAATATGCCTAATAATATGAGTGAGATTGATAATAATAAGAGTAATAAGTATAGTAATTGTCGTTCTATCGATCATATCTGCATAATATGGTTAATAATATGAGTTAGATTGATAATAGTGAGTGTAATAAGTATAGTAATTGTCGTCCTATCGATCATATAAGCATAATATGGCTAATAATATGAGTTAGATTGATAATAATAAGAGTAATAGGTATAGTAATTGTCGATCTGTCGATGACATAAGCATAATATGGCTAATAATATGAGTTAGATTGATAATAATAAGAGTAAAAAGTATAGTAATTGCCGTTCTATCGATCATATAAGCATAATATGGCTAATAATATGAGCTAGATTGATAATAATAAGAGTAATGAGTATAGTAATTGTCGTTCTATCGATCATATAAGCATAATATGGTTAATAATATGAGTTAGATTGATAATAGTGAGTGTAATAAGTATAGTAATTGTCGTTCTATCGATCACATAAGCATAATATGGCTAATAATATGAGTTAGATTGATAATAATAAGAGTAATAAGTACAGTAATTGTCGTTCTATCGATCACATAAGCATAATATGGCTAATAAAATGAGTTAGATTGATAATAATAAGAGTAAAAGGTATAGTAATTGTCGTTCTAACGATCATATAAGCATAATATGGCTAATAATATGAGCTAGATTGATAATAATAAGAGTAATGAGTATAGTAATTGTCGTTCTATCGATCATATAAGCAATATATGTCTAATAATATGAGTTAGATTGATAATAATAAGAGTAATGAGTATAGTAATTGTCGTTCTATCGATCATTTAAGCATAATATGCCTAATAATATGAGTGAGATTGATAATAATAAGAGTAATAAGTATAGTAATTGTCGTTCTATCGATCATATCTGCATAATATGGTTAATAATATGAGTTAGATTGATAATAGTGAGTGTAATAAGTATAGTAATTGTCGTCCTATCGATCATATAAGCATAATATGGCTAATAATATGAGTTAGATTGATAATAATAAGAGTAATAAGTATAGTAATTGTCGTTCTATCGATCATACAAGCATAATATGGCTAATAATATGAGTTAGATTGATAATAATAAGAGTAATGAGTATAGTAATTGTCGTTCTATCGATCATATAAGCATAATATGGCTAATAATATGAGTTAGATTGATAATAATAATAGTAGTGAGTATAGCAATTGTCGTTCTATCGATCATATAAGCAAAATATGGCTAATAATATGAGATAGATTTATAATAATAAGAGTAATAAGTATAGTAATTGTCGTTCTATAGATCATATCTGCATAATATGGTTAATAATATCAGTTAGATTGACAATAGTGAGTGTAATAAGTATAGTAATTGTCGTTCTATCGATCACATAAGCATAATATGGCTAATAATATGAGTTGGATTGATAATAATAAGAGTAAGAAGTAGAGTAATTGTCGTCCTATCGATCATATAAGCATAATATGGCTAATAATATGAGTTAGATTGATAATAATAAGAGTAATAAGTATAGTAATTGTCGTTCTGTCGATCACATAAGCATAATATGGCTAATAATATGAGTTAGATTGATAATAATAAGAGTAAAAAGTGGAGTAATTGTCGTTCTATCGATCACATAAGCATAATATGGCTAATAATATGAGTTAGATTGATAATAATAAGAGTAATAAGTATAGTAATTGTCGTTCTATCGATCATATAAGCATAATATGGCTAATAATATGAGTTAGATTGATAATAATCAGAGTAAAAAGTAGAGTAATTGTCGTTCTATCGATCATATAAACATAATATGGCCAATAATATGAGTTTGATTGATAATAATAAGAGTAATAAGTATAGTAATTGTCGTTCTATCGATCATATCTGCATAATATGGTTAATAATATGAGTTAGGTTGATAATAATAAGAGTAATAAGTATAGTAATTGTCGTTCTATCGATCATACAAGCATAATATGGCTAATAATATGAGTTGGATTGATAATAATAAGAGTAAGAAGTAGAGTAATTGTCGTCCTATCGATCATATAAGCATAATATGGCTAATAATATGAGTTAGATTGATAATAATAAGAGTAATAAGTATAGTAATTGTCGTTCTATCGATCGTATCTGCATAGTATGGTTAGTAATATGAGTTAGACTGATAATAGTGAGTGTAATAAGTATAGTAATTGTCGTTCTGTCGATCATATAAGCATAATATGGCTAATAATATGTGTTAGATTGATAACAATAAGAGCAATAAGTATAGTAATTGTAGTTCTATAAATCATATCTGCATAATATGGTTAAAATATGAGTTAGATTCATAATAATAAGAGTAATGTGTATAGTAATTGTCGTTCTGTCGATGACATAAGCATAATATGGCTAATAATATGAGTTAGATTGATAATAATAAGAGTAATAAGTATAGTAATTGTCGTTCTATCGATCATATCTGCATAATATGGCTAATAATATGAGTTAGATTGATAATAATAAGAGTAGTGAGTATAGTAATTGTCGTTCTATCGATCATATAAGCATAATATGGCTAATAATATGAGTTAGATTGATAATAATAAGAGTAGTGAGTATAGCAATTGTCGTTCTATCGATCATATAAGCATAATATGGTTAATAATATGAGTTAGATTCATAATAATAAGAGTAATCTGTATAGTAATTGTCGTTCTGTCGATGACATAAGCATAATATGGCTAATAATATGAGTTAGATTGATAATAATAAGAGTAATAAGTATAGTAATTGTCGTTCTATCGATCATATCTGCATAATATGGTTAATAATATGAGTTAGATTGATAATAGTGAGTGTAATAAGTATAGTAATTGTCGTCCTATCGATCATATTAGCATAATATGGCTAATAATATGAGTTAGATTGATAATAATAAGAGTAATAAGTATAGTAATTATCGTTCTACTGATCACATAAGCATAATGTGGCTAATAATATGAGTTGGATTGATAATAATAAGAGTAAGAAGTAGAGTAATTGTCGTCCTATCGATCATATAAGCATAATATGGCTAATAATATGAGTTAGATTGATAATAATAAGAGTAATAAGTATAGTAATTGTCGTTCTATCGATCATATCTGCATAGTATGGTTAGTAATATGAGTTAGACTGATAATAATGAGTGTAATAAGTATAGTAATTGTCGTTCTGTCGATCATATAAGCATAATATGGCTAATAATATGAGTTAGATTGATAATAATAAGAGTAATAAGTATAGTAATTGTCGTTCTATCGATCATACAAGCATAATATGGCTAATAATATGAGTAAGATTGATAATAATAAGAGTAATGAGTATAGTAATTGTCGTTCTATCGATCATATAAGCATAATATGGCCAATAATATGAGTTAGATTGATAATAATAAGAGTAGTGAGTATAGCAATTGTCGTTCTATCGATCATATAAGCAAAATATGGCTAATAATATGAGGTAGATTTATAATAATAAGAGTAATAAGTATAGTAATTGTCGTTCTATGGATCATATCTGCATAATATGGTTAATAATATCAGTTAGATTGATAATAGTGAGTGTAATAAGTATAGTAATTGTCGTTCTGTCGATCATATAAGCATAATATGGCTAATAATATGAGTTAGATTGATAATAATAAGAGCAATAAGTATAGTAATTGTAGTTCTATAAATCATATCTGCATAATATGGTTAATAATATGAGTTAGATTCATAATAATAAGAGTAATATGTATAGTAATTGTCGTTCTGTCGATGACATAAGCATAATATGGCTAATAATATGAGTTAGATTGATAATAATAAGAGTAGTGAGTATAGCAATTGTCGTTCTATCGATCATATAAGCAAAATATGGCTAATAATATGCGATAGATTTATAATAATAAGAGTAATAAGTATAGTAATTGTCGTTCTATAGATTATATCTGCATAGTATGGTTAGTAATATGAGTTAGACTGATAATAATGAGTGTAATAAGTATAGTAATTGTCGTTCTGTCGATCATATAAGCATAATATGGCTAATAATATGTGTTAGATTGATAACAATAGGAGCAATAAGTATAGTAATTGTAGTTCTATAAATCATATCTGCATAATATGGTTAAAATATGAGTTAGATTCATAATAATAAGAGTAATGTGTATAGTAATTGTCGTTCTGTCGATGACATAAGCATAATATGGCTAATAATATGAGTTAGATTGATAATAATAAGAGTAATAAGTATAGTAATTGTCGTTCTATCGATCATATCTGCATAATATGGCTAATAATATGAGTTAGATTGATAATAATAAGAGTAATGAGTATAGTAATTGTCGTTCTATAGATCATATAAGCATAATATGGCTAATAATATGAGTTAGATTGATAATAATAAGAGTAATAAGTATAGTAATTGTCGTTCTATCGATCATACAAGCATAATATGGCTAATAATATGAGTTAGATTGATAATAATAAGAGTAATGAGTATAGTAATTGTCGTTCTATCGATCATATAAGCATAATATGGTTAATAATATGAGTTAGATTGATAATAATAAGAGTAGTGAGTATAGCAATTGTCGTTCTATCGATCATATAAGCAAAATATGGCTAATAATATGAGGTAGATTTATAATAATAAGTGTAATAAGTATAGTAATTGTCGTTCTATGGATCATATCTGCATAATATGGTTAATAATATCAGTTAGATTGATAATAGTGAGTGTAATAAGTATAGTAATTGTAGTTCTATCGATCATATAAGCATAATATGGCCAATAATATGAGTTAGATTGATAACAATAGGAGCAATAAGTATAGTAATTGTAGTTCTATAAATCATATCTGCATAATATGGTTAAAATATGAGTTAGATTCATAATAATAAGAGTAATGTGTATAGTAATTGTCGTTCTGTCGATGACATAAGCATAATATGGCTAATAATATGAGTTAGATTGATAATAATAAGAGTAATAAGTATAGTAATTGTCGTTCTATCGATCATATCTGCATAATATGGCTAATAATATGAGTTAGATTGATAATAATAAGAGTAATGAGTATAGTAATTGTCGTTCTATCGATCATATAAGCATAATATGGCAAATAATATGAGTTAAATTGATAATAATAAGAGTAGTGAGTATAGCAATTGTCGTTCTATCGATCATATAAGCAAAATATGGCTAATAATATGCGATAGATTTATAATAATAAGAGTAATAAGTATAGTAATTGTCGTTCTATAGATTATATCTGCATAGTATGGTTAGTAATATGAGTTAGACTGATAATAATGAGTGTAATAAGTATAGTAATTGTCGTTCTGACGATCATATAAGCATAATATGGCTAATAATATGTGTTAGATTGATAACAATAGGAGCAATAAGTATAGTAATTGTAGTTCTATAAATCATATCTGCATAATATGGTTAAAATATGAGTTAGATTCATAATAATAAGAGTAATGTGTATAGTAATTGTCGTTCTGTCGATGACATAAGCATAATATGGCTAATAATATGAGTTAGATTGATAATAATAAGAGTAATAAGTATAGTAATTGTCGTTCTATCGATCATATCTGCATAATATGGCTAATAATATGAGTTAGATTGATAATAATAAGAGTAATGAGTATAGTAATTGTCGTTCTATAGATCATATAAGCATAATATGGCTAATAATATGAGTTAGATTGATAATAATAAGAGTAGTGAGTATAGCAATTGTCGTCCTATCGATCATATAAGCATAATATGGCTAATAATATGAGTTAGATTGATAATAATAAGAGTAATAAGTATAGTAATTGTCGTTCTATCGATCATACAAGCATAATATGGCTAATAATATGAGTTAGATTGATAATAATAAGAGTAATGAGTATAGTAATTGTCGTTCTATCGATCATATCTGCATAATATGGCTAATAATATGAGTTAGATTGATAATAATAAGAGTAATGGGTATAGTAATTGTCGTTCTATAGATCATATAAGCATAATATGGCTAATAATATGAGTTAGATTGATAATAATAAGAGTAGTGAGTATAGCAATTGTCGTCCTATCGATCATATAAGCATAATATGGCTAATAATATGAGTTAGATTGATAATAATAAGAGTAATAAGTATAGTAATTGTCGTTCTATCGATCATACAAGCATAATATGGCTAATAATATGAGTTAGATTGATAATAATAAGAGTAATGAGTATAGTAATTGTCGTTCTATCGATCATATAAGCATAATATGGTTAATAATATGAGTTAGATTGATAATAATAAGAGTAGTGAGTATAGCAATTGTCGTTCTATCGATCATATAAGCAAAATATGGCTAATAATATGAGGTAGATTTATAATAATAAGTGTAATAAGTATAGTAATTGTCGTTCTATGGATCATATCTGCATAATATGGTTAATAATATCAGTTAGATTGATAATAGTGAGTGTAATAAGTATAGTAATTGTAGTTCTATCGATCATATAAGCATAATATGGCCAATAATATGAGTTAGATTGATATTAATAAGAGTAATAAGTATAGTAATTATCGTTCTACCGATCATATAAGCATAATATGGCTAATAATATGAGTTAGATTGATAATAATAAGAGTAATAGGTATAGTAATTGTCGATCTGTCGATGACATAAGCATAATATGGCTAATAATATGAGTTAGATTGATAATAATAAGAGTAATAAGTATAGTAATTGTCGTTCTATCGATCATACAAGCATAATATGGCTAATAATATGAGTTAGATTGATAATAATAAGAGTAATGAGTATAGTAATTGTCGTTCTATCGATCATATAAGCATAATATGGCTAGTAATATGAGTTAGATTGATAATAATAATAGTAGTGAGTATAGCAATTGTCGTTCTATCGATCATATAAGCAAAATATGGCTAATAATATGAGATAGATTTATAATAATAAGAGTAATAAGTACAGTAATTGTCGTTCTATCGATCACATAAGCATAATATGGCTAATAATATGAGTTAGATTGATAATAATAATAGTAGTGAGTATAGCAATTGTCGTTCTATCGATCATATAAGCAAAATATGGCTAATAATATGAGATAGATTTATAATAATAAGAGTAATAAGTATAGTAATTGTCGTTCTATAGATCATATCTGCATAATATGGTTAATAATATCAGTTAGATTGACAATAGTGAGTGTAATAAGTATAGTAATTGTCGTTCTATCGATCACATAAGCATAATATGGCTAATAATATGAGTTGGATTGATAATAATAAGAGTAAGAAGTAGAGTAATTGTCGTCCTATCGATCATATAAGCATAATATGGCTAATAATATGAGTTAGATTGATAATAATAAGAGTAATAAGTATAGTAATTGTCGTTCTGTCGATCACATAAGCATAATATGGCTAATAATATGAGTTAGATTGATAATAATAAGAGTAAAAAGTGGAGTAATTGTCGTTCTATCGATCACATAAGCATAATATGGCTAATAATATGAGTTAGATTGATAATAATAAGAGTAATAAGTATAGTAATTGTCGTTCTATCGATCATATAAGCATAATATGGCTAATAATATGAGTTAGATTGATAATAATCAGAGTAAAAAGTAGAGTAATTGTCGTTCTATCGATCATATAAACATAATATGGCCAATAATATGAGTTTGATTGATAATAATAAGAGTAATAAGTATAGTAATTGTCGTTCTATCGATCATATCTGCATAATATGGTTAATAATATGAGTTAGGTTGATAATAATAAGAGTAATAAGTATAGTAATTGTCGTTCTATCGATCATACAAGCATAATATGGCTAATAATATGAGTTGGATTGATAATAATAAGAGTAAGAAGTAGAGTAATTGTCGTCCTATCGATCATATAAGCATAATATGGCTAATAATATGAGTTAGATTGATAATAATAAGAGTAATAAGTATAGTAATTGTCGTTCTATCGATCGTATCTGCATAGTATGGTTAGTAATATGAGTTAGATTGATAATAATAAGAGTAATAAGTATAGTAATTGTCGTTCTATCGATCATATCTGCATAATATGGCTAATAATATGAGTTAGATTGATAATAATAAGAGTAATGAGTATAGTAATTGTCGTTCTATCGATCATATAAGCATAATATGGCTAATAATATGAGTTAGATTGATAATAATAAGAGTAGTGAGTATAGCAATTGTCGTTCTATCGATCATATAAGCATAATATGGTTAATAATATGAGTTAGATTCATAATAATAAGAGTAATCTGTATAGTAATTGTCGTTCTGTCGATGACATAAGCATAATATGGCTAATAATATGAGTTAGATTGATAATAATAAGAGTAATAAGTATAGTAATTGTCGTTCTATCGATCATATCTGCATAATATGGTTAATAATATGAGTTAGATTGATAATAATAAGAGTAATGAGTATAGTAATTGTCGTTCTATCGATCATATAAGCACAACATGGCTAATAATATGAGTTAGATTGATAATAATAATAGTAGTGAGTATAGCAATTGTCGTTCTATCGATCATATAAGCAAAATATGGCTAATAATATGAGATAGATTTATAATAATAAGAGTAATAAGTATAGTAATTATCGTTCTACCGATCATATAAGCATAATATGGCTAATAATATGAGTTAGATTGATAATAATAAGAGTAATAGGTATAGTAATTGTCGATCTGTCGATGACATAAGCATAATATGGCTAATAATATGAGTTAGATTGATAATAATAAGAGTAATAAGTATAGTAATTGTCGTTCTATCGATCATACAAGCATAATATGGCTAATAATATGAGTTAGATTGATAATAATAAGAGTAATGAGTATAGTAATTGTCGTTCTATCGATCATATAAGCATAATATGGCTAGTAATATGAGTTAGATTGATAATAATAATAGTAGTGAGTATAGCAATTGTCGTTCTATCGATCATATAAGCAAAATATGGCTAATAATATGAGATAGATTTATAATAATAAGAGTAATAAGTATGGTAATTGTCGTTCTATAGATCATATCTGCATAATATGGTTAATAATATCAGTTAGATTGACAATAGTGAGTGTAATAAGTATAGTAATTGTCGTTCTATCGATCACATAAGCATAATATGGCTAATAATATGAGTTGGATTGATAATAATAAGAGTAAGAAGTAGAGTAATTGTCGTCCTATCGATCATATAAGCATAATATGGCTAATAATATGAGTTAGATTGATAATAATAAGAGTAATAAGTATAGTAATTGTCGTTCTGTCGATCACATAAGCATAATATGGCTAATAATATGAGTTAGATTGATAATAATAAGAGTAAAAAGTGGAGTAATTGTCGTTCTATCGATCACATAAGCATAATATGGCTAATAATATGAGTTAGATTGATAATAATAAGAGTAATAGGTATAGTAATTGTCGATCTGTCGATGACATAAGCATAATATGGCTAATAATATGAGTTAGATTGATAATAATAAGAGTAATAAGTATAGTAATTGTCGTTCTATCGATCATACAAGCATAATATGGCTAATAATATGAGTTAGATTGATAATAATAAGAGTAATGAGTATAGTAATTGTCGTTCTATCGATCATATAAGCACAACATGGCTAATAATATGAGTTAGATTGATAATAATAATAGTAGTGAGTATAGCAATTGTCGTTCTATCGATCATATAAGCAAAATATGGCTAATAATATGAGATAGATTTATAATAATAAGAGTAATAAGTATAGTAATTGTCGTTCTATAGATCATATCTGCATAATATGGTTAATAATATGAGTTAGATTGATAATAATAAGAGTAATAAGTATAGTAATTGTCGTTCTATCGATCATATAAGCATAATATGGCTAATAATATGAGTTAGATTGATAATAATCAGAGTAAAAAGTAGAGTAATTGTCGTTCTATCGATCATATAAACATAATATGGCCAATAATATGAGTTTGATTGATAATAATAAGAGTAATAAGTATAGTAATTGTCGTTCTATCGATCATATAAGCATAATATGGCTAATAATATGAGTTAGATTGATAATAATAAGAGTAATAAGTACAGTAATTGTCGTTCTATCGATCACATAAGCATAATATGGCTAATAAAATGTGTTAGATTGATAATAATAAGAGTAAAAAGTATAGTAATTGTCGTTCTAACGATCATATAAGCATAATATGGCTAATAATATGAGCTAGATTGATAATAATAAGAGTAATGAGTATAGTAATTGTCGTTCTATCGATCATATAAGCAATATATGTCTAATAATATGAGTTAGATTGATAATAATAAGAGTAATGAGTATAGTAATTGTCGTTCTATCGATCATTTAAGCATAATATGCCTAATAATATGAGTGAGATTGATAATAATAAGAGTAATAAGTATAGTAATTGTCGTTCTATCGATCATATCTGCATAATATGGTTAATAATATGAGTTAGATTGATAATAGTGAGTGTAATAAGTATAGTAATTGTCGTCCTATCGATCATATAAGCATAATATGGCTAATAATATGAGTTAGATTGATAATAATAAGAGTAATAGGTATAGTAATTGTCGATCTGTCGATGACATAAGCATAATATGGCTAATAATATGAGTTAGATTGATAATAATAAGAGTAAAAAGTATAGTAATTGCCGTTCTATCGATCATATAAGCATAATATGGCTAATAATATGAGCTAGATTGATAATAATAAGAGTAATGAGTATAGTAATTGTCGTTCTATCGATCATATAAGCATAATATGGTTAATAATATGAGTTAGATTGATAATAGTGAGTGTAATAAGTATAGTAATTGTCGTTCTATCGATCACATAAGCATAATATGGCTAATAATATGAGTTAGATTGATAATAATAAGAGTAATAAGTACAGTAATTGTCGTTCTATCGATCACATAAGCATAATATGGCTAATAAAATGAGTTAGATTGATAATAATAAGAGTAAAAGGTATAGTAATTGTCGTTCTAACGATCATATAAGCATAATATGGCTAATAATATGAGCTAGATTGATAATAATAAGAGTAATGAGTATAGTAATTGTCGTTCTATCGATCATATAAGCAATATATGTCTAATAATATGAGTTAGATTGATAATAATAAGAGTAATGAGTATAGTAATTGTCGTTCTATCGATCATTTAAGCATAATATGCCTAATAATATGAGTGAGATTGATAATAATAAGAGTAATAAGTATAGTAATTGTCGTTCTATCGATCATATCTGCATAATATGGTTAATAATATGAGTTAGATTGATAATAGTGAGTGTAATAAGTATAGTAATTGTCGTCCTATCGATCATATAAGCATAATATGGCTAATAATATGAGTTAGATTGATAATAATAAGAGTAATAAGTATAGTAATTGTCGTTCTATCGATCATACAAGCATAATATGGCTAATAATATGAGTTAGATTGATAATAATAAGAGTAATGAGTATAGTAATTGTCGTTCTATCGATCATATAAGCATAATATGGCTAATAATATGAGTTAGATTGATAATAATAATAGTAGTGAGTATAGCAATTGTCGTTCTATCGATCATATAAGCAAAATATGGCTAATAATATGAGATAGATTTATAATAATAAGAGTAATAAGTATAGTAATTGTCGTTTTATAGATCATATCTGCATAATATGGTTAATAATATCAGTTAGATTGACAATAGTGAGTGTAATAAGTATAGTAATTGTCGTTCTATCGATCACATAAGCATAATATGGCTAATAATATGAGTTGGATTGATAATAATAAGAGTAAGAAGTAGAGTAATTGTCGTCCTATCGATCATATAAGCATAATATGGCTAATAATATGAGTTAGATTGATAATAATAAGAGTAATAAGTATAGTAATTGTCGTTCTGTCGATCACATAAGCATAATATGGCTAATAATATGAGTTAGATTGATAATAATAAGAGTAAAAAGTGGAGTAATTGTCGTTCTATCGATCACATAAGCATAATATGGCTAATAATATGAGTTAGATTGATAATAATAAGAGTAATAAGTATAGTAATTGTCGTTCTATCGATCATATAAGCATAATATGGCTAATAATATGAGTTAGATTGATAATAATCAGAGTAAAAAGTAGAGTAATTGTCGTTCTATCGATCATATAAACATAATATGGCCAATAATATGAGTTTGATTGATAATAATAAGAGTAATAAGTATAGTAATTGTCGTTCTATCGATCATATCTGCATAATATGGTTAATAATATGAGTTAGGTTGATAATAATAAGAGTAATAAGTATAGTAATTGTCGTTCTATCGATCATACAAGCATAATATGGCTAATAATATGAGTTGGATTGATAATAATAAGAGTAAGAAGTAGAGTAATTGTCGTCCTATCGATCATATAAGCATAATATGGCTAATAATATGAGTTAGATTGATAATAATAAGAGTAATAAGTATAGTAATTGTCGTTCTAGCGATCGTATCTGCATAGTATGGTTAGTAATATGAGTTAGATTGATAATAATAAGAGTAATAAGTATAGTAATTGTCGTTCTATCGATCATATCTGCATAATATGGCTAATAATATGAGTTAGATTGATAATAATAAGAGTAATGAGTATAGTAATTGTCGTTCTATCGATCATATAAGCATAATATGGCTAATAATATGAGTTAGATTGATAATAATAAGAGTAGTGAGTATAGCAATTGTCGTTCTATCGATCATATAAGCATAATATGGTTAATAATATGAGTTAGATTCATAATAATAAGAGTAATCTGTATAGTAATTGTCGTTCTGTCGATGACATAAGCATAATATGGCTAATAATATGAGTTAGATTGATAATAATAAGAGTAATAAGTATAGTAATTGTCGTTCTATCGATCATATCTGCATAATATGGTTAATAATATGAGTTAGATTGATAATAGTGAGTGTAATAAGTATAGTAATTGTCGTCCTATCGATCATATTAGCATAATATGGCTAATAATATGAGTTAGATTGATAATAATAAGAGTAATAAGTATAGTAATTATCGTTCTACTGATCACATAAGCATAATGTGGCTAATAATATGAGTTGGATTGATAATAATAAGAGTAAGAAGTAGAGTAATTGTCGTCCTATCGATCATATAAGCATAATATGGCTAATAATATGAGTTAGATTGATAATAATAAGAGTAATAAGTATAGTAATTGTCGTTCTATCGATCATATCTGCATAGTATGGTTAGTAATATGAGTTAGACTGATAATAATGAGTGTAATAAGTATAGTAATTGTCGTTCTGTCGATCATATAAGCATAATATGGCTAATAATATGAGTTAGATTGATAATAATAAGAGTAGTGAGTATAGCAATTGTCGTTCTATCGATCATATAAGCATAATATGGTTAATAATATGAGTTAGATTCATAATAATAAGAGTAATCTGTATAGTAATTGTCGTTCTGTCGATGACATAAGCATAATATGGCTAATAATATGAGTTAGATTGATAATAATAAGAGTAATAAGTATAGTAATTGTCGTTCTATCGATCATATCTGCATAATATGGTTAATAATATGAGTTAGATTGATAATAGTGAGTGTAATAAGTATAGTAATTGTCGTCCTATCGATCATATAAGCATAATATGGCTAATAATATGAGTTAGATTGATAATAATAAGAGTAATAAGTATAGTAATTGTCGTTCTATCGATCATACAAGCATAATATGGCTAATAATATGAGTAAGATTGATAATAATAAGAGTAATGAGTATAGTAATTGTCGTTCTATCGATCATATAAGCATAATATGGCCAATAATATGAGTTAGATTGATAATAATAAGAGTAGTGAGTATAGCAATTGTCGTTCTATCGATCATATAAGCAAAATATGGCTAATAATATGAGGTAGATTTATAATAATAAGAGTAATAAGTATAGTAATTGTCGTTCTATGGATCATATCTGCATAATATGGTTAATAATATCAGTTAGATTGATAATAGTGAGTGTAATAAGTATAGTAATTGTCGTTCTGTCGATCATATAAGCATAATATGGCTAATAATATGAGTTAGATTGATAATAATAAGAGCAATAAGTATAGTAATTGTAGTTCTATAAATCATATCTGCATAATATGGTTAATAATATGAGTTAGATTCATAATAATAAGAGTAATATGTATAGTAATTGTCGTTCTGTCGATGACATAAGCATAATATGGCTAATAATATGAGTTAGATTGATAATAATAAGAGTAATAAGTATAGTAATTGTCGTTCTATCGATCATACAAGCATAATATGGCTAACAATATGAGTTAGATTGATAACAATAAGAGTAATGAGTATAGTAATTGTCGTTCTATCGATCATATAAGCATAATATGGCAAATAATATGAGTTAAATTGATAATAATAAGAGTAGTGAGTATAGCAATTGTCGTTCTATCGATCATATAAGCAAAATATGGCTAATAATATGCGATAGATTTATAATAATAAGAGTAATAAGTATAGTAATTGTCGTTCTATAGATTATATCTGCATAGTATGGTTAGTAATATGAGTTAGACTGATAATAATGAGTGTAATAAGTATAGTAATTGTCGTTCTGTCGATCATATAAGCATAATATGGCTAATAATATGTGTTAGATTGATAACAATAGGAGCAATAAGTATAGTAATTGTAGTTCTATAAATCATATCTGCATAATATGGTTAAAATATGAGTTAGATTCATAATAATAAGAGTAATGTGTATAGTAATTGTCGTTCTGTCGATGACATAAGCATAATATGGCTAATAATATGAGTTAGATTGATAATAATAAGAGTAATAAGTATAGTAATTGTCGTTCTATCGATCATATCTGCATAATATGGCTAATAATATGAGTTAGATTGATAATAATAAGAGTAATGAGTATAGTAATTGTCGTTCTATAGATCATATAAGCATAATATGGCTAATAATATGAGTTAGATTGATAATAATAAGAGTAGTGAGTATAGCAATTGTCGTCCTATCGATCATATAAGCATAATATGGCTAATAATATGAGTTAGATTGATAATAATAAGAGTAATAAGTATAGTAATTGTCGTTCTATCGATCATACAAGCATAATATGGCTAATAATATGAGTTAGATTGATAATAATAAGAGTAATGAGTATAGTAATTGTCGTTCTATCGATCATATAAGCATAATATGGTTAATAATATGAGTTAGATTGATAATAATAAGAGTAGTGAGTATAGCAATTGTCGTTCTATCGATCATATAAGCAAAATATGGCTAATAATATGAGGTAGATTTATAATAATAAGTGTAATAAGTATAGTAATTGTCGTTCTATGGATCATATCTGCATAATATGGTTAATAATATCAGTTAGATTGATAATAGTGAGTGTAATAAGTATAGTAATTGTAGTTCTATCGATCATATAAGCATAATATGGCCAATAATATGAGTTAGATTGATAACAATAGGAGCAATAAGTATAGTAATTGTAGTTCTATAAATCATATCTGCATAATATGGTTAAAATATGAGTTAGATTCATAATAATAAGAGTAATGTGTATAGTAATTGTCGTTCTGTCGATGACATAAGCATAATATGGCTAATAATATGAGTTAGATTGATAATAATAAGAGTAATAAGTATAGTAATTGTCGTTCTATCGATCATATCTGCATAATATGGCTAATAATATGAGTTAGATTGATAATAATAAGAGTAATGAGTATAGTAATTGTCGTTCTGTCGATCATATAAGCATAATATGGCAAATAATATGAGTTAAATTGATAATAATAAGAGTAGTGAGTATAGCAATTGTCGTTCTATCGATCATATAAGCAAAATATGGCTAATAATATGCGATAGATTTATAATAATAAGAGTAATAAGTATAGTAATTGTCGTTCTATAGATTATATCTGCATAGTATGGTTAGTAATATGAGTTAGACTGATAATAATGAGTGTAATAAGTATAGTAATTGTCGTTCTGTCGATCATATAAGCATAATATGGCTAATAATATGTGTTAGATTGATAACAATAGGAGCAATAAGTATAGTAATTGTAGTTCTATAAATCATATATGCATAATATGGTTAAAATATGAGTTAGATTCATAATAATAAGAGTAATGTGTATAGTAATTGTCGTTCTGTCGATGACATAAGCATAATATGGCTAATAATATGAGTTAGATTGATAATAATAAGAGTAATGAGTATAGTAATTGTCGTTCTATAGATCATATAAGCATAATATGGCTAATAATATGAGTTAGATTGATAATAATAAGAGTAGTGAGTATAGCAATTGTCGTCCTATCGATCATATAAGCATAATATGGCTAATAATATGAGTTAGATTGATAATAATAAGAGTAATAAGTATAGTAATTGTCGTTCTATCGATCATACAAGCATAATATGGCTAATAATATGAGTTAGATTGATAATAATAAGAGTAATGAGTATAGTAATTGTCGTTCTATCGATCATATCTGCATAATATGGCTAATAATATGAGTTAGATTGATAATAATAAGAGTAATGAGTATAGTAATTGTCGTTCTATAGATCATATAAGCATAATATGGCTAATAATATGAGTTAGATTGATAATAATAAGAGTAGTGAGTATAGCAATTGTCGTCCTATCGATCATATAAGCATAATATGGCTAATAATATGAGTTAGATTGATAATAATAAGAGTAATAAGTATAGTAATTGTCGTTCTATCGATCATACAAGCATAATATGGCTAATAATATGAGTTAGATTGATAATAATAAGAGTAATGAGTATAGTAATTGTCGTTCTATCGATCATATAAGCATAATATGGTTAATAATATGAGTTAGATTGATAATAATAAGAGTAGTGAGTATAGCAATTGTCGTTCTATCGATCATATAAGCAAAATATGGCTAATAATATGAGGTAGATTTATAATAATAAGTGTAATAAGTATAGTAATTGTCGTTCTATGGATCATATCTGCATAATATGGTTAATAATATCAGTTAGATTGATAATAGTGAGTGTAATAAGTATAGTAATTGTCGTCCTATCGATCATATAAGCATAATATGGCTAATAATATGAGTTAGATTGATAATAATAAGAGTAATAGGTATAGTAATTGTCGATCTGTCGATGACATAAGCATAATATGGCTAATAATATGAGTTAGATTGATAATAATAAGAGTAATAAGTATAGTAATTGTCGTTCTATCGATCATACAAGCATAATATGGCTAATAATATGAGTTAGATTGATAATAATAAGAGCAATAAGTATAGTAATTGTAGTTCTATAAATCATATCTGCATAATATGGTTAATAATATGAGCTAGATTCATAATAATAAGAGTAATGTGTATAGTAATTGTCGTTCTGTCGATGACATAAGCATAATATGGCTAATAATATGAGTTAGATTGATAATAATAAGAGTAATAAGTATAGTAATTGTCGTTCTATCGATCATACAAGCATAATATGGCTAATAATATGAGTTAGATTGATAATAATAAGAGTAATAAGTATAGTAATTGTAGTGCTATCGATCATATAAGCATAATATGGCCAATAATATGAGTTAGATTGATAATAATCAGAGTAAAAAGTAGAGTAATTGTCGTTCTATCGATCATATAAACATAGTATGGCCAATAATATGAGTTTGATTGATAATAATAAGAGTAATAAGTATAGTAATTGTCGTTCTATCGATCATATCTGCATAATATGGTTAATAATATGAGTTAGATTGATAATAGTGAGTGTAATAAGTATAGTAATTGTCGTTCTATCGATCATATCTGCATAATATGGTTAATAATATGAGTTAGATTGATAATAGTGAGTGTAATAAGTATAGTATTTGTCGTTCCGTCGATCATATAAGCATAATATGGCTAATAATATGAGTTAGATTGATAATAATAAGAGTAATAAGTATAGTAATTGTAGTTCTATCAATCATATCTGCATAATATGGTTAATAATATGAGTTAGATTCATAATAATAAGAGTAATAAGTATAGTAATTGTCGTCCTGTCGATCACATAAGCATAATATGGCTAATAATATGAGTTGGATTGATAATAATAAGAGTAATGAGTATAGTAATTGTCGTTCTGTCGATCATATAAGCATAATATGGCTAATAATATGTGTTAGATTGATAATAATAAGAGCAATAAGTATAGTAATTGTAGTTCTATAAATCATATCTGCATAATATGGTTAATAATATGAGTTAGATTCATAATAATAAGAGTAATGTGTATAGTAATTGTCGTTCTGTCGATGACATAAGCATAATATGGCTAATAATATGAGTTAGATTGATAATAATAAGAGTAATAAGTATAGTAATTGTCGTTCTATCGATCATACAAGCATAATATGGCTAATAATATGAGTTAGATTGATAATAATAAGAGTAATAAGTATAGTAATTGTAGTTCTATCGATCATATAAGCATAATATGGCCAATAATATGAGTTAGATTGATAATAATAAGAGTAATAAGTATAGTAATTATCGTTCTACCGATCATATAAGCATAATATGGCTAATAATATGAGTTAGATTGATAATAATAAGAGTAAAAAGTATAGTAATTGTCGTTCTATCGATCATATAAGCTTAATATGGCTAATAATATCAGCTAGATTGATAATAATAAGAGTAATAGGTATAGTAATTGTCGTTCTATCGATCATATCTGCATAATATGGTTAGTAATATGAGTTAGATTGATAATAATGAGTGTAATAAGTATAGTAATTGTAGTTCTATCGATCATATAAGCATAATATGGCCAATAATATGAGTTAGATTGATAATAATAAGAGTAATAAGTATAGTAATTATCGTTCTACTGATCACATAAGCATAATATGGCTAATAATATGAGTTGGATTGATAATAATAAGAGTAAGAAGTAGAGTAATTGGCGTCCTATCGATCATATAAGCATAATATGGCTAATAATATGAGTTAGATTGATAATAATAAGAGTAATAAGTATAGTAATTGTCGTTCTATCGATCATATCTGCATAGTATGGTTAGTAATATGAGTTAGACTGATAATAATGAGTGTAATAAGTATAGTAATTGTCGTTCTGTCGATCATATAAGCATAATATGGCTAATAATATGTGTTAGATTGATAACAATAAGAGCAATAAGTATAGTAATTGTAGTTCTATAAATCATATCTGCATAATATGGTTAATAATATGAGTTAGATTCATAATAATAAGAGTAATGTGTATAGTAATTGTCGTTCTGTCGATGACATAAGCATAATATGGCTAATAATATGAGTTAGATTGATAATAATAAGAGTAATAAGTATAGTAATTGTCGTTCTATCGATCATATAAACATAGTATGGCCAATAATATGAGTTTGATTGATAATAATAAGAGTAATAAGTATAGTAATTGTCGTTCTATCGATCATATCTGCATAATATGGTTAATAATATGAGTTAGATTGATAATAGTGAGTGTAATAAGTATAGTAATTGTCGTTCTATCGATCATATCTGCATAATATGGTTAATAATATGAGTTAGATTGATAATAGTGAGTGTAATAAGTATAGTATTTGTCGTTCCGTCGATCATATAAGCATAATATGGCTAATAATATGAGTTAGATTGATAATAATAAGAGTAATAAGTATAGTAATTGTAGTTCTATCAATCATATCTGCATAATATGGTTAATAATATGAGTTAGATTCATAATAATAAGAGTAATAAGTATAGTAATTGTCGTCCTGTCGATCACATAAGCATAATATGGCTAATAATATGAGTTGGATTGATAATAATAAGAGTAATGAGTATAGTAATTGTCGTTCTGTCGATCATATAAGCATAATATGGCTAATAATATGTGTTAGATTGATAATAATAAGAGCAATAAGTATAGTAATTGTAGATCTATAAATCATATCTGCATAATATGGTTAATAATATGAGTTAGATTCATAATAATAAGAGTAATGTGTATAGTAATTGTCGTTCTGTCGATGACATAAGCATAATATGGCTAATAATATGAGTTAGATTGATAATAATAAGAGTAATAAGTATAGTAATTGTCGTTCTATCGATCATACAAGCATAATATGGCTAATAATATGAGTTAGATTGATAATAATAAGAGTAATAAGTATAGTAATTGTAGTTCTATCGATCATATAAGCATAATATGGCCAATAATATGAGTTAGATTGATAATAATAAGAGTAATAAGTATAGTAATTATCGTTCTACCGATCATATAAGCATAATATGGCTAATAATATGAGTTAGATTGATAATAATAAGAGTAAAAAGTATAGTAATTGTCGTTCTATCGATCATATAAGCTTAATATGGCTAATAATATCAGCTAGATTGATAATAATAAGAGTAATAGGTATAGTAATTGTCGTTCTATCGATCATATCTGCATAATATGGTTAGTAATATGAGTTAGATTGATAATAATGAGTGTAATAAGTATAGTAATTGTAGTTCTATCGATCATATAAGCATAATATGGCCAATAATATGAGTTAGATTGATAATAATAAGAGTAATAAGTATAGTAATTATCGTTCTACTGATCACATAAGCATAATATGGCTAATAATATGAGTTGGATTGATAATAATAAGAGTAAGAAGTAGAGTAATTGGCGTCCTATCGATCATATAAGCATAATATGGCTAATAATATGAGTTAGATTGATAATAATAAGAGTAATAAGTATAGTAATTGTCGTTCTATCGATCATATCTGCATAGTATGGTTAGTAATATGAGTTAGACTGATAATAATGAGTGTAATAAGTATAGTAATTGTCGTTCTGTCGATCATATAAGCATAATATGGCTAATAATATGTGTTAGATTGATAACAATAAGAGCAATAAGTATAGTAATTGTAGTTCTATAAATCATATCTGCATAATATGGTTAATAATATGAGTTAGATTCATAATAATAAGAGTAATGTGTATAGTAATTGTCGTTCTGTCGATGACATAAGCATAATATGGCTAATAATATGAGTTAGATTGATAATAATAAGAGTAATAAGTATAGTAATTGTCGTTCTATCGATCATATCTGCATAATATGGCTAATAATATGAGTTAGATTGATAATAATAAGAGTAATGAGTATAGTAATTGTCGTTCTATCGATCATATAAGCATAATATGGCTAATAATATGAGTTAGATTGATAATAATAAGAGTAGTGAGTATAGCAATTGTCGTTCTATCGATCATATAAGCATAATATGGTTAATAATATGAGTTAGATTCATAATAATAAGAGTAATCTGTATAGTAATTGTCGTTCTGTCGATGACATAAGCATAATATGGCTAATAATATGAGTTAGATTGATAATAATAAGAGTAATAAGTATAGTAATTGTCGTTCTATCGATCATATCTGCATAATATGGTTAATAATATGAGTTAGATTGATAATAGTGAGTGTAATAAGTATAGTAATTGTCGTCCTATCGATCATATAAGCATAATATGGCTAATAATATGAGTTAGATTGATAATAATAAGAGTAATAAGTATAGTAATTGTCGTTCTATCGATCATACAAGCATAATATGGCTAATAATATGAGTTAGATTGATAATAATAAGAGTAATGAGTATAGCAATTGTCGTTCTATCGATCATATAAGCATAATATGGCTAATAATATGAGTTAGATTGATAATAATAAGAGTAGTGAGTATAGCAATTGTCGTTCTATCGATCATATAAGCAAAATATGGCTAATAATATGAGGTAGATTTATAATAATAAGTGTAATAAGTATAGTAATTGTCGTTCTATGGATCATATCTGCATAATATGGTTAATAATATCAGTTAGATTGATAATAGTGAGTGTAATAAGTATAGTAATTGTAGTTCTATCGATCATATAAGCATAATATGGCCAATAATATGAGTTAGATTGATAATAATAAGAGTAATAAGTATAGTAATTATCGGTCTACCGATCATATAAGCATAATATGACTAATAATATGAGTTAGATTGATAATAATAAGAGTAATAGGTATAGTAATTGTCGATCCGTCGATGACATAAGCATAATATGGCTAATAATATGAGTTAGATTGATAATAATAAGAGTAATAAGTATAGTAATTGTCGTTCTATCGATCATACAAGCATAATATGGCTAATAATATGAGTTAGATTGATAATAATAAGAGTAATGAGTATAGTAATTGTCGTTCTATCGATCATATAAGCATAATATGGCTAATAATATGAGTTAGATTGATAATAATAATAGTAGTGAGTATAGCAATTGTCGTTCTATCGATCATATAAGCAAAATATGGCTAATAATATGAGATAGATTTATAATAATAAGAGTAATAAGTATAGTAATTGTCGTTCTATAGATCATATCTGCATAATATGGTTAATAATATCAGTTAGATTGACAATAGTGAGTGTAATAAGTATAGTAATTGTCGTTCTATCGATCACAACAGCATAATATGGCTAATAATATGAGTTGGATTGATAATAATAAGAGTAAGAAGTAGAGTAATTGTCGTCCTATCGATCATATAAGCATAATATGGCTAATAATATGAGTTAGATTGATAATAATAAGAGTAATAAGTATAGTAATTGTCGTTCTATCGATCATATAAGCATAATATGGCTAATAATATGAGTTAGATTGATAATAATCAGAGTAAAAAGTAGAGTAATTGTCGTTCTATCGATCATATAAACATAATATGGCCAATAATATGAGTTTGATTGATAATAATAAGAGTAATAAGTATAGTAATTGTCGTTCTATCGATCATATCTGCATAATATGGTTAATAATATGAGTTAGATTGATAATAGTGAGTGTAATAAGTATAGTAATTGTCGTTCTATCGATCATATCTGCATAATATGGTTAATAATATGAGTTAGATTGATAATAGTGAGTGTAATAAGTATAGTAATTGTCGCTCCGTCGATCATATAAGCATAATATGGCTAATAATATGAGTTAGATTGATAATAATAAGAGCAATAAGTATAGTAATTGTAGTTCTATCAATCATATCTGCATAATATGGCTAATAATATGAGTTAGATTGATAATAATAAGAGTAATAAGTATAGTAATTGTCGTTCTATCGATCATATCTGCATAATATGGCTAATAATATGAGTTAGATTGATAATAATAAGAGTAATGAGTATAGCAATTGTCGTTCTGTCGATCATATAAGCAAAATATGGCTAATAATATGAGGTAGATTTATAATAATAAGAGTAATAAGTATAGTAATTGTCGTTCTATGGATCATATCTGCATAATATGGTTAATAATATCAGTTAGATTGATAATAGTGAGTGTAATAAGTATAGTAATTGTAGTTCTATCGATCATATAAGCATAATATGGCCAATAATATGAGTTAGATTGATAATAATAAGAGTAATAAGTATAGTAATTATCGTTCTACCGATCATATAAGCATAATATGGATAATAATATGAGTTAGATTGATAATAATAAGAGTAATAGGTATAGTAATTGTCGATCTGTCGATGACATAAGCATAATATGGCTAATAATATGAGTTAGATTGATAATAATAAGAGTAATAAGTATAGTAATTGTCGTTCTATCGATCATACAAGCATAATATGGCTAATAATATGAGTTAGAATGATAATAATAAGAGTAATGAGTATAGTAATTGTCGTTCTATCGATCATATAAGCATAATATGGCTAATAATATGAGTTAGATTGATAATAATAATAGTAGTGAGTATAGCAATTGTCGTTCTATCGATCATATAAGCAAAATATGGCTAATAATATGAGATAGATTTATAATAATATAGAGTAATAAGTATAGTAATTGTCGTTCTATAGATCATATCTGCACAATATGGTTAATAATATCAGTTAGATTGACAATAGTGAGTGTAATAAGTATAGTAATTGTCGTTCTATCGATCACATAAGCATAATATGGCTAATAATATGAGTTGGATTGATAATAATAAGAGTAAAAAGTGGAGTAATTGTCGTTCAATCGATCACATAAGCATAATATGGCTAATAATATGAGTTAGATTGATAATAATAAGAGTAATAAGTATAGTAATTGTCGTTCTATCGATCATATAAGCATAATATGGCTAATAATATGAGTTAGATTGATAATAATCAGAGTAAAAAGTAGAGTAATTGTCGTTCTATCGATCATATAAACATAATATGGCCAATAATATGAGTTTGATTGATAATAATAAGAGTAATAAGTATAGTAATTGTCGTTCTATCGATCATATCTGCATAATATGGTTAATAATATGAGTTAGATTGATAATAGTGAGTGTAATAAGTATAGTAATTGTCGTTCTATCGATCATATCTGCATAATATGGTTAATAATATGAGTTAGATTGATAATAGTGAGTGTAATAAGTATAGTAATTGTCGCTCCGTCGATCATATAAGCATAATATGGCTAATAATATGAGTTAGATTGATAATAATAAGAGCAATAAGTATAGTAATTGTAGTTCTATCAATCATATCTGCATAATATGGTTAATAATATGAGTTAGATTCATAATAATAAGAGTAATAAGTATAGTAATTGTCGTCCTGTCGATCACATAAGCATAATATGGCTAATAATATGAGTTAGATTGATAATAACAAGAGTAATAAGTATAGTAATTGTCGTTCTATCGATCATACAAGCATAATATGGCTAATAATATGAGTTAGATTGATAATAATAAGAGTAATGAGTATAGTAATTATCGTTCTATCGATCATATAAGCATAATATGGCTAATAATATGAGTTAGATTGATAATAATAAGAGTAATGAGTATAGTAATTGTCGTTCTATCGATCATATAAGCATAATATGGTTAATAATATGAGTTAGATTGATAATAGTGAGTGTAATAAGTATAGTAATTGTCGTTCTATCGATCACATAAGCATAATATGGCTAATAATATGAGTTAGATTGATAATAATAAGAGTAATAAGTACAGTAATTGTCGTTCTATCGATCACATAAGCATAATATGGCTAATAAAATGAGTTAGATTGATAATAATAAGAGTAAAAAGTATAGTAATTGTCGTTCTAACGATCATATAAGCATAATATGGCTAATAATATGAGCTAGATTGATAATAATAAGAGTAGTGAGTATAGTAATTGTCGTTCTATCGATCATATAAGCAATATATGTCTAATAATATGAGGTAGATTGATAATAATAAGAGTAATGAGTATAGTAATTGTCGTTCTATCGATCATTTAAGCATAATATGCCTAATAATATGAGTGAGATTGATAATAATAAGAGTAATAAGTATAGTAATTGTTGTTCTATCGATCATATAATCATAATATGGCTAATAATATGGGTTAGATTGATAATTATAAGAGTAATAAGTATCGTAATTGTCGTTCTATCGATCATATAAGCATAATATGGCTAATAATATGCGTTAGATTGATAATAATCAGAGTAAAAAGTAGAGTAATTGTCGTTCTGTCGATCATATAAACATAGTATGGCCAATAATATGAGTTTGATTGATAATAATAAGAGTAATAAGTATAGTAATTGTCGTTCTATCGATCATATCTGCATAATATGGTTAATAATATGAGTTAGATTGATAATAGTGAGTGTAATAAGTATAGTAATTGTCGTTCTATCGATCATATCTGCATAATATGGTTAATAATATGAGTTAGATTGATAATAGTGAGTGTAATAAGTATAGTAATTGTAGTTCTATCGATCATATAAGCATAATATGGCCAATAATATGAGTTAGATTGATAATAATAAGAGTAATAAGTATAGTAATTATCGTTCTACCGATCATATAAGCATAATATGGATAATAATATGAGTTAGATTGATAATAATAAGAGTAATAGGTATAGTAATTGTCGATCTGTCGATGACATAAGCATAATATGGCTAATAATATGAGTTAGATTGATAATAATAAGAGTAATAAGTATAGTAATTGTCGTTCTATCGATCATACAAGCATAATATGGCTAATAATATGAGTTAGATTGATAATAATAAGAGTAATGAGTATAGTAATTGTCGTTCTATCGATCATATAAGCATAATATGGCTAATAATATGAGTTAGATTGATAATAATAATAGTAGTGAGTATAGCAATTGTCGTTCTATCGATCATATAAGCAAAATATGGCTAATAATATGAGATAGATTTATAATAATAAGAGTAATAAGTATAGTAATTGTCGTTCTATAGATCATATCTGCACAATATGGTTAATAATATCAGTTAGATTGACAATAGTGAGTGTAATAAGTATAGTAATTGTCGTTCTATCGATCACATAAGCATAATATGGCTAATAATATGAGTTGGATTGATAATAATAAGAGTAAAAAGTGGAGTAATTGTCGTTCAATCGATCACATAAGCATAATATGGCTAATAATATGAGTTAGATTGATAATAATAAGAGTAATAAGTATAGTAATTGTCGTTCTATCAATCATATAAACATAATATGGCTAATAATATGAGTTAGATTGATAATAATCAGAGTAAAAAGTAGAGTAATTGTCGTTCTATCGATCATATAAACATAGTATGGCCAATAATATGAGTTTGATTGATAATAATAAGAGTAATAAGTATAGTAATTGTCGTTCTATCGATCATATCTGCATAATATGGTTAATAATATGAGTTAGATTGATAATAGTGAGTGTAATAAGTATAGTAATTGTCGTTCTATCGATCATATCTGCATAATATGGTTAATAATATGAGTTAGATTGATAATAGTGAGTGTAATAAGTATAGTAATTGTCGTTCCGTCGATCATATAAGCATAATATGGCTAATAATATGAGTTAGATTGATAATAATAAGAGCAATAAGTATAGTAATTGTAGTTCTATAAATCATATCTGCATAATATGGTTAATAATATGAGTTAGATTCATAACAATAAGAGTAATATGTATAGTAATTTTCGTTCTGTCGATGACATAAGCATAATATGGCTAATAATATGAGATAGATTTATAATAATAAGAGTAATAAGTATAGTAATTGTCGTTCTATCGATCATATAAGCATAATATGGCTAATAATATGAGTTAGATTGATAATAATGAGAGTAATGAGTATAGTAATTGTCGTGGTATCGATCATATCTGCATAATATGGTTAATAATATGAGTTGGATTGATAATAGTGAGTGTAATAAGTATAGTAATTGTCGTTCTATCGATCACATAAGCATAATATGGCTAATAATATGAGTTAGATTGATAATACTAAGAGTAATAAGTACAGTAATTGTCGTTCTATCGATCACATAAGCATAATATGGCTAATAAAATGAGTTAGATTGATAATAATAAGAGTAAAAAGTATAGTAATTGTCGTTCTAACGATCATATAAGCATAATATGGCTAATAATATGAGCTAGATTGATAATAATAAGAGTAGTGAGTATAGTAATTGTCGTTCTATCGATCATATAAGCAATATATGTCTAATAATATGAGGTAGATTGATAATAATAAGAGTAATGAGTATAGTAATTGTCGTTCTATCGATCATTTAAGCATAATATGCCTAATAATATGAGTGAGATTGATAATAATAAGAGTAATAAGTATAGTAATTGTTGTTCTATCGATCATATAATCATAATATGGCTAATAATATGGGTTAGATTGATAATTATAAGAGTAATAAGTATCGTAATTGTCGTTCTATCGATCATATAAGCATAATATGGCTAATAATATGCGTTAGATTGATAATAATCAGAGTAAAAAGTAGAGTAATTGTCGTTCTGTCGATCATATAAACATAGTATGGCCAATAATATGAGTTTGATTGATAATAATAAGAGTAATAAGTATAGTAATTGTCGTTCTATCGATCATATCTGCATAATATGGTTAATAATATGAGTTAGATTGATAATAGTGAGTGTAATAAGTATAGTAATTGTCGTTCTATCGATCATATCTGCATAATATGGTTAATAATATGAGTTAGATTGATAATAGTGAGTGTAATAAGTATAGTAATTGTCGTTCCGTCGATCATATAAGCATAATATGGCTAATAATATGAGTTAGATTGATAATAATAAGAGCAATAAGTATAGTAATTGTAGTTCTATAAATCATATCTGCATAATATGGTTAATAATATGAGTTAGATTCATAACAATAAGAGTAATATGTATAGTAATTTTCGTTCTGTCGATGACATAAGCATAATATGGCTAATAATATGAGATAGATTTATAATAATAAGAGTAATAAGTATAGTAATTGTCGTTCTATCGATCATATAAGCATAATATGGCTAATAATATGAGTTAGATTGATAATAATGAGAGTAATGAGTATAGTAATTGTCGTGGTATCGATCATATCTGCATAATATGGTTAATAATATGAGTTGGATTGATAATAGTGAGTGTAATAAGTATAGTAATTGTCGTTCTGTCGATCATATAAGCATAATATGGCTAATAATATGAGTTAGATTGATAATAATAAGAATAATAAGTATAGTAATTATCGTTCTACTGATCACATAAGCATAATATGGCTAATAATATGAGTTGGATTGATAATAATAAGAGTAAGAAGTAGAGTAATTGTCGTCCTATCGATCATATAAGCATAATATGGCTAATAATATGAGTTAGATTGATAATAATAAGAGTAATAAGTATAGTAATTGTCGTTCTATCGATCATATCTGCATAATATGGTTAATAATATGAGTTAGATTCATAATAGTGAGTGTAATAAGTATAGTAATTGTCGTCCTATCGATCATATAAGCATAATATGGCTAATAATATGAGTTAGATTGATAATAATAAGAGTAATAGGTATAGTAATTGTCGATCTGTCGATGACATAAGCATAATATGGCTAATAATATGAGTTAGATTGATAATAATAAGAGTAATAAGTATAGTAATTGTCGTTCTATCGATCATACAAGCATAATATGGCTAATAATATGAGTTAGATTGATAATAATAAGAGTAGTGAGTATAGCAATTGTCGTTCTATCGATCATATAATCATAATATGGCTAATAATATGGGTTAGATTGATAATTATAAGAGTAATAAGTATCGTAATTGTCGTTCTATCGATCATATAAGCATAATATGGCTAATAATATGAGTTAGATTGATAATAATCAGAGTAAAAAGTAGAGTAATTGTCGTTCTATCGATCATATAAACATAGTATGGCCAATAATATGAGTTTGATTGATAATAATAAGAGTAATAAGTATAGTAATTGTAGTTCTATAAATCATATCTGCATAATATGGTCAATAATATGAGTTAGATTCATAATAATAAGAGTAATGTGTATAGTAATTGTCGTTCTGTCGATGACATAAGCATAATATGGCTAATAATATGAGTTAGATTGATAATAATAAGAGTAATAAGTATAGTAATTGTCGTTCTATCGATCAGACAAGCATAATATGGCTAATAATATGAGTTAGATTGATAATAATAAGAGTAAAAAGTATAGTAATTGCCGTTCTATCGATCATATAAGCATTATATGGCTAATAATATGAGTAAGATTGATAATAATAAGAGGAATAAGTATAGTAATTGTAGTTCTATCAATCATATCTGCATAATATGGTTAATAATATGAGTTAGATTCATAATAATAAGAGTAACAAGTATAGTAATTGTCGTTCTGTCGATCACATAAGCATAATATGGCCAATAATATGAGTTAGATTGATAATAATAAGAGTAATAAGTATAGTAATTGTCGTTCTATCGATCATATCTGCATAATATGGTTAATAATATGAGTTAGATTGATAATAGTGAGTGTAATAAGTATAGTAATTGTCGTCCTATCGATCATATAAGCATAATATGGTTAATAATATCAGTTAGATTGATAATAGTGAGTGTAATAAGTATAGTAATTGTCGTTCTATCGATCATATAAGCATAATATGGCTAATAATATGAGTTAGATTGATAATAATAAGAGCAATAAGTATAGTAATTGTAGTTCTATAAATCATATCTGCATAATATGGTTAATAATATGAGTTAGATTCATAATAATAAGAGTAATATGTATAGTAATTGTCGTTCTGTCGATGACATAAGCATAATATGGCTAATAATATGAGTTAGATTGATAATAATAAGAGTAATAAGTATAGTAATTGTCGTTCTATCGATCATATCTGCATAATATGGTTAATAATATGAGTTAGATTGATAATAGTGAGTGTAATAAGTATAGTAATTGTCGTCCTATCGATCATATAAGCATAATATGGCTAATAATATGAGTTAGATTGATAACAATAAGAGTAATAGGTATAGTAATTGTCGTTCTGTCGATGACATAAGCATAATATGGCTAATAATATGAGTTAGATTGATAATAATAAGAGTAATAAGTATAGTAATTGTCGTTCTATCGATCATACAAGCATAATATGGCTAATAATATGAGTTAGATTGATAATAATAAGAGTAATGAGTATAGTAATTGTGGTTCTATCGATCATATAAGCATAATATGGCTAATAATATGAGTTAGATTGATAATAATAAGAGTAGTGAGTATAGCAATTGTCGTTCTATCGATCATATAAGCATTATATGGCTAATAATATGAGTTAGATTGATAATAATAAGAGTAATAAGTATAGTAGTTGTCGTTCTATCGATCATATAAGCATTATATGGCTAATAATATGAGTTAGATTGATAATAATAAGAGTAATAAGTATAGTAATTGTCGTTCTGTCGATCACATAAGCATAATATGGCTAATAATATGAGTTAGATTGATAATAATAAGAGTAATGAGTATAGTAATTGTCGTTCTATCGATCACATAAGCATAATATGGCTAATAAAATGAGTTAGATTGATAATAATAAGAGTAAAAAGTATAGTAATTGTCGTTCTATCGATCATATAAGCATAATATGGCTAATAATATGGGTTAGATTGATAATTATAAGAGTAATAAGTATAGTAATTGTCGTTCTATCGATCATATAAGCATTATATGGCTAATAATATGAGTTATATTGATAATAATAAGGGTAATAAGTATAGTAATTGCAGTTCAATCGATCATTTAAGCATAATATGGCTAATAATATGGGTTAGATTGATAATAATAAGAGTAAAAAGTAGAGTAATTGTCGTTCTATCGATGATATAAGCATAATATGGCTAATAATATGAGTTAGATTGATAATAATAAGAGTAGTAAGTATATTAATTGTCGTTCTATCGATCATATCTGCATAATATGGTTAATAATATGAGTTAGATTGATAACAGTGAGTGTAATAAGTATAGTAATTGTCGTTCTGTCGATCATACAAGCATAATATGGCTAATAATATGAGTTAGATTGATAATAATAAGAGTAATGAGTATAGTAATTGTCGCTCTATCGATCATATAAGCATAATATGGCGAATAATATGAGTTAGATTGATAATAATAAGAGTAATGAGTATAGTAATTGTCGTTCTATCGATCATTTAAGCATAATATGGCTAATAATATGAGTGAGATTGATAATAATAAGAGTAATAAGTATAGTAATTGTCGTTCTATCGATCATATAATCATAATATGACTAACAATATGGGTTAGATTGATAATTATAAGAGTAATAAGTATAGTAATTGTCGTTCTATCGATCATATAAGCATTATATGGCTAATAATATGAGTTAGATTGATAATAATAAGAGTAATAAGTATAGTAATTGTAGTTCTATCGATCATTTAAGCATAATATGACTAATAATATGAGTTAGATTGATAATAATAAGAGTAATAAGTATAGTAATTGTAGTTCTATCGATCATCTAAGCATAATATGGCTAGTAATATGAGTTAGATTGATAATAATAAGAGTAATAAGTATAGTAATTGTCGTTCTATCGATCATATCTGCATAATATGGTTAATAATATTAGTTAGATTGATAATAGTGAGTGTGATAAGTATAGTAATTGTCGTTCTCTCGATCACATAAGCATAATATGGCTAATAATATGAGTTAGATTGATAATAATAAGAGTAATAAGTATAGTAATTGTCGTTCTATCGATCATACAAGCATAATATGGCTAATAATATGAGTTAGATTGATAATAATAAGAGAAATGAGTATAGTAATTGCCGTTCTATCGATCACATAAGCATAATATGGCTAATAATATGGGTTAGATTGATAATAATAAGAGTAAAAAGTATAGTAATTGTCGTTCTATCGATCATATAAGCATAGTATGGCTAATAATATGAGCTAGATTGATAATAATAAGAGTAATGAGTATAGTAATTGTCGTTCTATCGATCATATAAGCATAATATGGCTAATAATATGAGTTAGATTGATAATAATAAGAGTAATGAGTATAGTAATTGTCGTTCTATCGATCATTTAAGCATAATATGGCTAATAATATGAGTGAGATTGATAATGATATGAGTAAAAAGTAGCGTAATTGTCGTTCTATCGATCATATCTGCATAATATTGTTAATAATATGAGTTAGATTGATAATAGTGAGAGTAATAAGTATAGTAATTGTCGTTCTGTCGATCATATAAGCATAATATGGCTAATAATATGAGTTAGATTGATAATAATAAGAGTAATAAGTATAGTAATTATCGTTCTACCGATCACATAAGCATAATATGGCTAATAATATGAGTTGGATTGATAATAATAAGAGTAAAAAGTAGAGTAATTGTCGTTCTATCGATCATATAAGCATAATATGGCCAATAATATGAGTTATTTTGATAATAATAAGAGTAATAAGTATAGTAATTGTCGTTCTATCGACCACATAAGCATAATATGGCTAATATTATGAGTTGGATTGATAATAATAAGAGTAGTAAGTATAGTAATTGTCGTTCTATCGATCACATAAGCATAATATGGCTAATAAAAAGAGTTAGATTGATAATAATAAGAGTAATAAGTATAGTAATTGTCGTTCTATCGATCATATAAGCATAGTATGGCTAATAATATGAGTTAGATTGATAATAATAAGAGTAAAAAGTATAGTAATTGTCGTTCTGTCGATCATATAAGCATAATATGGCTAATAATATGAGTTAGATTGATAATAATAAGAGTAATAAGTATAGTAATTATCGTTCTACCGATCACATAAGCATAATATGGCTAATAATATGAGTTGGATTGATAATAATAAGAGTAAAAAGTAGAGTTATTGTCGTTCTATCGATCATATAAGCATAATATGGCCAATAATATGAGTTAGTTAGATAATAATAAGAGTAATAAGTATAGTAATTGTCGTTCTATCGACCACATAAGCATAATATGGCTAATATTATGAGTTAGATTGATAATAATAAGAGTAGTAAGTATAGTAATTGTCGTTCTATCGATCATATAAGCATAGTATGGCTAATAATATGAGTTAGATTGATAATAATAAGAGTAAAAAGTATAGTAATTGTCGTTCTATCGATCATATAAGCATAATATGGCTAATAATATGGGTTGGATTGATAATAATAAGAGTAATGAGTATAGTAATTGTCGTTCTATCGATCATATAAGCATAATATGGCTAATAATATGAGCTGGATTGATAATAATAAGAGTAAAAAGTAGAGTAATTGTCGTTCTATCGATCATATAAGCATAATATGGCCAATAATATGAGTTAGTTTGATAATAATAAGAGTAATAAGTATAGTAATTGTCGTTCTATCGACCACATAAGCATAATATGGCTAATATTATGAGTTAGATTGATAATAATAAGAGTAGTAAGTATAGTAATTGTCGTTCTATCGATCACATAAGCATAATATGGCTAATAAAAAGAGTTAGATTGATAATAATAAGAGTAATAAGTATAGTAATTGTCGTTCTATCGATCATATAAGCATAGTATGGCTAATAATATGAGTTAGATTGATAATAATAAGAGTAAAAAGTATAGTAATTGTCGTTCTGTCGATCATATAAGCATAATATGGCTAATAATATGAGTTAGATTGATAATAATAAGAGTAATAAGTATAGTAATTATCGTTCTACCGATCACATAAGCATAATATGGCTAATAATATGAGTTGGATTGATAATAATAAGAGTAAAAAGTAGAGTTATTGTCGTTCTATCGATCATATAAGCATAATATGGCCAATAATATGAGTTAGTTAGATAATAATAAGAGTAATAAGTATAGTAATTGTCGTTCTATCGACCACATAAGCATAATATGGCTAATATTATGAGTTAGATTGATAATAATAAGAGTAGTAAGTATAGTAATTGTCGTTCTATCGATCATATAAGCATAGTATGGCTAATAATATGAGTTAGATTGATAATAATAAGAGTAAAAAGTATAGTAATTGTCGTTCTATCGATCATATAAGCATAATATGGCTAATAATATGGGTTGGATTGATAATAATAAGAGTAATGAGTATAGTAATTGTCGTTCTATCGATCAAATAAGCATAATATGGCTAATAATATGGGTTAGATTGATAATAATAAGAGTAAAAAGTAGAGTAATTGTCGTTCTATCGATCATATAAGCATAATATGGCCAATAATATGAGTTAGTTTGATAATAATAAGAGTAATAAGTATATTAATTGTCGTTCTATCGATCACATCTGCATAATATGGTTAATAATATGAGTTAGATTGATAATAATAAGAGTAATAAGTATAGTAATTGTCGTTTTATCGACCACATAAGCATAATATGGCTAATATTATGAGTTAGATTGATAATAATAAGAGTAATAAGTGTAGTAATTGTCGTTCTATCGATCACATAAGCATAATATGGCTAATAAAAAGAGTTAGATTGATAATAATAAGAGTAATAAGTATAGTAATTATCGTTCTACCGATCACATAAGCATAATATGGCAAATAATATGAGTTGGATTGATAATAATAAGAGTAAAAAGTAGAGTAATTGTCGTTCTATCGATCATATAAGCATAATATGGCCAATAATATGAGTTATTTTGATAATAATAAGAGTAATAAGTATAGTAATTGTCGTTCTATCGACCACATAAGCATAATATGGCTAATATTATGAGTTAGATTGATAATAATAAGAGTAATGAGTATAGTAATTGTCGTTCTATCGATCATATCTGCATAATATGGTTAATAATATGAATTAGATTGATAATAGTGAGTGTAATAAGTGTAGTAATTGTAGTTCTACCGCTCATATAAGCATAATATGGCTAATAATATGAGTTGGATTGATAATAATAAGAGTAAAAAGTATAGTAATTGTCGTTCTATCGATCATATAAGCATAATGTGGCTAATAATATGAGTTAGGTTGATAGTAATAAGAGTAATAAGTATAGTAGTTATCGTTCTACCGATCATATAAGCATAATATGGCTAATAATATGAGTTAGATTGATAATTATAAGAGTAAAAAGTATAGTAATTGTCGCTCTATCGATCATATAAGCATAATATGGCTAATAATATGAGTTAGATTGATAATAATAAGACCAATAAGTATAGTAATTGTCGTTCTATCGATCATATAAGCATAATGTGGCTAATAAATTGAGTTAGATTGATAATAATAAGAGTAATGAGTATAGTAGTTGTAGTTCTATCGATCATATAAGCATAATGTGGCTAATAATATGAGTTAGATTCATAAAAATAAGAGTAATAAGTATAGTAATTGTCGTTCTATCGATCATATAAGCATAATATGGCTAATAATATGAGTTAGATTGATAATAATAAGAGTAATGAGTATAGTAATTGTCGTTCTATCGATCATATCTGCATAATATGGTTAATAATATGAATTAGATTGATAATAGTGAGTGTAATAAGTATAGTAATTGTCGTTCTATCGATCATATAAGCATAATATGGCTAATAATATGAGTTAGATTGATAATAATAAGACTAATAAGTATAGTAATTGTCGTTCTATCGATCATATAAGCATAATATGGCTAATAATATGAGTTAGATTGGTAATAATAAGAGTAATAAGTATAGTAATTATCGTTCTACCGATCATATAAGCATAATATGGCTAATAATATGAGTTAGATTGATAATAATAAGAGTAATGAGTATAGTAATTGTCGTTCTATCGATCATATCTGCATAATATGGTTAATAATATGAATTAGATTGATAATAGTGAGTGTAATAAGTATAGTAATTGTCGTTCTATCGATCATATAAGCATAATATGGCTAATAATATGAGTTAGATTGATAATAATAAGAGTAATGAGTATAGTAGTTTCAGTTCTATCGATCATATCTGCATAATATGGTTAATAATATGAGTTAGATTGATAATAATAAGAGTAATAGGTATAGTAATTGTAGTTCTATCGATCATATAAGCATAATGTGGCTAATAATAAGAGTTAGATTGATAATACTAAGAGTAATAAGTATAGTATTTATCGTTCTTCCGATCATGTAAGCATAATATGGCTAATAATATGAGTTAGATTGATAATAATAAGAGTAATGAGTATAGTAGTTGTCGTTCTATCGATCATATAAGCATAATATGGCTAATAGTATGAGTTAGATTGATAATAATAAGACCAATAAGTATAGTAATTGCCGTTCTATCGATCATATAAGCATAATATGGCTAATAATATGAGTTAGATTGATAATAATAAGACCAATAAGTATAGTAATTGTCGTTCTATCGATCATATAAGCCTAATATGGCTAATAATATGAGTTAGATTGATAATAATAAGAGTAATGAGTATAGTAATTTTCGTTCTATCGATCATATAAGCATAATATGGCTAATAATATGAGTTGGATTGATAATAATAAGAGTAATGAGTATAGTAATTGTCGTTCAATCGATCATATAAGCATAATATGGCTAATAATATGAGTTAGATTGATAATAATAATAGTAGTGAGTATAGCAATTGTCGTTCTATCGATCATATAAGCAAAATATGGCTAATAATATGAGTTAGATTTATAATAATAAGAGTAATGAGTATAGTAATTGTCGTTCTATCGATCGTATAAGCATAATATGGCTAATAATATGAGTTAGATTGATAATAATAAGAGTAATGAGTATAGTAATTGTCGTTCTATCGATCATTTAAGCATAATATGGCTAATAATATGAGTGAGATTGATAATAATAAGAGTAATAAGTATAGTAAGTGTCGTTCTATCGATCATGAAATCATAATATGGCTAATAATATGGGTTAGATTGATAATTATAAGAGTAATAAGTATAGTAATTGTCGTTCAATCGATCATATAAGCATTATATGGCTAATAATATGAGTTAGATTGATAATAATAAGAGTAATGAGTATAGTAATTGTCGTTCTATCGATCATATAAGCATAATATGGCTAATAATATGAGTTAGATTGATAATAATAAGAGTAATGAGTATAGTAATTGTCGTTCTATCGATCATTTAAGCATAATATGGCTAATAATATGAGTGAGATTGATAATGATATGAGTAAAAAGTAGAGTAATTGTCGTTCTATCGATCATATCTGCATAATATTGTTAATAATATGAGTTAGATTGATAATAGTGAGAGTAATAAGTATAGTAATTGTCGTTCTGTCGATCATATAAGCATAATATGGCTAATAATATGAGTTAGATTGATAATAATAAGAGTAATAAGTATAGTAATTATCGTTCTACCGATCACATAAGCATAATATGGCTAATAATATGAGTTAGATTGATAATTATAAGAGTAATAAGTATAGTAATTGTCGTTCAATCGATCATATAAGCATTATATGGCTAATAATATGAGTTAGATTGATAATAATAAGAGTAATGAGTATAGTAATTGTCGTTCTATCGATCATATAAGCATAATATGGCTAATAATATGAGTTAGATTGATAATAATAAGAGTAATGAGTATAGTAATTGTCGTTCTATCGATCATTTAAGCATAATATGGCTAATAATATGAGTGAGATTGATAATGATATGAGTAAAAAGTAGAGTAATTGTCGTTCTATCGATCATATCTGCATAATATTGTTAATAATATGAGTTAGATTGATAATAGTGAGAGTAATAAGTATAGTAATTGTCGTTCTGTCGATCATATAAGCATAATATGGCTAATAATATGAGTTAGATTGATAATAATAAGAGTAATAAGTATAGTAATTATCGTTCTACCGATCACATAAGCATAATATGGCTAATAATATGAGTTGGATTGATAATAATAAGAGTAAAAACTAGAGTAATTGTCGTTCTATCGATCATATAAGCATAATATGGCCAATAATATGAGTTATTTTGATAATAATAAGAGTAATAAGTATAGTAATTGTCGTTCTATCGACCACATAAGCATAATATGGCTAATATTATGAGTTAGATTGATAATAATAAGAGTAGTAAGTATAGTAATTGTCGTTCTATCGATCACATAAGCATAATATGGCTAATAAAAAGAGTTAGATTGATAATAATAAGAGTAATAAGTATAGTAATTGTCGTTCTATCGATCATGTAAGCATAATATGGCTAATAATATGAGTTAGATTGATAATAATGAGACTAATAAGTATGGTAATTGTCGTTCTATCGATCATATAAGCATAATATGGCTAATAATATGAGTTAGATTGGTAATAATAAGAGTAATAAGTATAGTAATTATCGTTCTACCGATCATATAAGCATAATATGGCTAATAATATGAGTTAGATTGATAATAATAAGAGTAATGAGTATAGTAATTGTCGTTCTATCGATCATATCTGCATAATATGGTTAATAATATGAATTAGATTGATAATAGTGAGTGTAATAAGTATAGTAATTGTCGTTCTATCGATCATATAAGCATAATATGGCTAATAATATGAGTTAGATTGATAATAATAAGAGTAATGAGTATAGTAGTTTCAGTTCTATCGATCATATCTGCATAATATGGTTAATAATATGAGTTAGATTGATAATAATAAGAGTAATAGGTATAGTAATTGTAGTTCTATCGATCATATAAGCATAATGTGGCTAATAATAAGAGTTAGATTGATAATACTAAGAGTAATAAGTATAGTAATTATCGTTCTTCCCATCATGTAAGCATAATATGGCTAATAATATGAGTTAGATTGATAATAATAAGAGTAATGAGTATAGTAGTTGTCGTTCTATCGATCATATACGCATAATATGGCTAATAGTATGAGTTAGATTGATAATAATAAGACCAATAAGTATAGTAATTGCCGTTCTATCGATCATATAAGCATAATATGGCTAATAATATGAGTTAGATTGATAATAATAAGACCAATAAGTATAGTAATTGTCGTTCTATCGATCATATAAGCATAATATGGCTAATAATATGAGTTAGATTGATAATAATAAGAGTAATGAGTATAGTAATTTTCGTTCTATCGATCATATAAGCATAATATGGCTAATAATATGAGTTAGATTGATAGTAATAAGAGTAATGAGTATAGTAATTGTCGTTCTATCGATCATATAAGCATAATATGGCTAATAATATGAGTGAGATTGATAATAATAAGAGAAATGAGTATAGTAATTGTCGTTCTATCGATCATATAAGCATAGTATGGCTAATAATATGAGTTAGATTGATAATAATAAGAGAAATGAGTATAGTAATTGTCGTCCTATCGATCATATAAGCATAATATGGCTAATAATATGAGTTAGATTGATAATAATAAGAGTAATGAGTACTGTAATTGTCGTTCTATAGATCATATCTGCATAATATGGTTAATAATATCAGTTAGATTTGTAATAGTGAGTGTAATAAGTATAGTAATTGTCGTTCTGTCGATCATATAAGCATAATATGGCTAATAATATGAGTTAGATTGATAATAATAAAAGCAATAAGTATAGTGATTGTAGTTCTATCAATCATATCTGCATAATATGGTTAATAATATGAGTTAGATTCATTATAATTAGAGTAATAAATATAGTAATTGTCGTTCTGTCGATCACATAAGCATAATATGGCTAATAATATGAGTTGGATTGATAATAATAAGAGTAATGAGTATAGTAATTGTCGTTCAATCGATCATATAAGCATAATATGGCTAATAATATGAGTTAGATTGATAATAATAATAGTAGTGAGTATAGCAATTGTCGTTCTATCGATCATATAAGCAAAATATGGCTAATAATATGAGTTAGATTTATAATAATAAGAGTAATGAGTATAGTAATTGTCGTTCTATCGATCGTATAAGCATCATATGGCTAATAATATGAGTTAGATTGATAATAATAAGAGTAATGAGTATAGTAATTGTCGTTCTATCGATCATTTAAGCATAATATGGCTAATAATATGAGTGAGATTGATAATAATAAGAGTAATAAGTATAGTAAGTGTCGTTCTATCGATCATGAAATCATAATATGGCTAATAATATGGGTTAGATTGATAATTATAAGAGTAATAAGTATAGTAATTGTCGTTCAATCGATCATATAAGCATTATACGGCTAATAATATGAGTTAGATTGATAATAATAAGAGTAATGGGTATAGTAATTGTCGTTCTATCGATCATATAAGCATAATATGGCTAATAATATGAGTTAGATTGATAATAATAAGAGTAATGAGTATAGTAATTGTCGTTCTATCGATCATTTAAGCATAATATGGCTAATAATATGAGTGAGATTGATAATGATATGAGTAAAAAGTAGAGTAATTGTCGTTCTATCGATCACATAAGCATAATATGGCTAATAAAAGAGTTAGATTGATAATAATAAGAGTAATAAGTATAGTAATTGTCGTTCTATCGATCATATAAGCATAGTATGGCTAATAATATGAGTTAGATTGATAATAATAAGAGTAAAAAGTATAGTAATTGTCGTTCTGTCGATCATATAAGCATAATATGGCTAATAATATGAGTTAGATTGATAATAATAAGAGTAATAAGTATAGTAATTATCGTTCTACCGATCACATAAGCATAATATGGCTAATAATATGAGTTGGATTGATAATAATAAGAGTAAAAAGGAGAGTTATTGTCGTTCTATCGATCATATAAGCATAATATGGCCAATAATATGAGTTAGTTAGATAATAATAAGAGTAATAAGTATAGTAATTGTCGTTCTATCGACCACATAAGCATAATATGGCTAATATTATGAGTTAGATTGATAATAATAAGAGTAGTAAGTATAGTAATTGTCGTTCTATCGATCATATAAGCATAGTATGGCTAATAATATGAGTTAGATTGATAATAATAAGAGTAAAAAGTATAGTAATTGTCGTTCTATCGATCATATAAGCATAATATGGCTAATAATATGAGCTGGATTGATAATAATAAGAGTAAAAAGTAGAGTAATTGTCGTTCTATCGATCATATAAGCATAATATGGCCAATAATATGAGTTAGTTTGATAATAATAAGAGTAATAAGTATATTAATTGTCGTTCTATCGATCATATCTGCATAATATGGTTAATAATATGAGTTAGATTGATAATAATAAGAGTAATAAGTATAGTAATTGTCGTTTTATCGACCACATAAGCATAATATGGCTAATATTATGAGTTAGATTGATAATAATAAGAGTAATAAACGTAGTAATTGTCGTTCTATCGATCACATAAGCATAATATGGCTAATAAAAAGAGTTAGATTGATAATAATAAGAGTAATAAGTATAGTAATTATCGTTCTACCGATCACATAAGCATAATATGGCAAATAATATGAGTTGGATTGATAATAATAAGAGTAAAAAGTAGAGTAATTGTCGTTCTATCGATCATATAAGCATAATATGGCCAATAATATGAGTTATTTTGATAATAATAAGAGTAATAAGTATAGTAATTGTCGTTCTATCGACCACATAAGCATAATATGGCTAATATTATGAGTTAGATTGATAATAATAAGAGTAATGAGTATAGTAATTGTCGTTCTATCGATCATATCTGCATAATATGGTTAATAATATGAATTAGATTGATAATAGTGAGTGTAATAAGTGTAGTAGTTATCGTTCTACCGATCATATAAGCATAATATGGCTAATAATATGAGTTAGATTGATAATTATAGGAGTAAAAAGTATAGTAATTGTCGCTCTATCGATCATATAAGCATAATATGGCTAATAATATGAGTTAGATTGATAATAATAAGACCAATAAGTATAGTAATTGTCGTTCTATCGATCATATAAGCATAATGTGGCTAATAAATTGAGTTAGATTGATAATAATAAGACTAATAAGTATAGTAATTGTCGTTCTATCGATCATATAAGCATAATGTGGCTAATAATATGAGTTAGATTCATAAAAATAAGAGTAATAAGTATAGTAATTGTCGTTCTATCGATCATATAAGCATAATATGGCTAATAATATGAGTTAGATTGATAATAATAAGAGTAATGAGTATAGTAATTGTCGTTCTATCGATCATATCTGCATAATATGGTTAATAATATGAATTAGATTGATAATAGTGAGTGTAATAAGTATAGTAATTGTCGTTCTATCGATCATATAAGCATAATATGGCTAATAATATGAGTTAGATTGATAATAATAAGAGTAATGAGTATAGTAGTTTCAGTTCTATCGATCATATCTGCATAATATGGTTAATAATATGAGTTAGATTGATAATAATAAGAGTAATGAGTATAGTAGTTGTCGTTCTATCGATCATATAAGCATAATATGGCTAATAGTATGAGTTAGATTGATAATAATAAGACCAATAGGTATAGTAATTGCCGTTCTATCGATCATATAAGCATAATATGGCTAATAATATGAGTTAGATTGATAATAATAAGACCAGAAAGTATAGTAATTGTCGTTCTATCGATCATATAAGCATAATATGGCTAATAATATGAGTTAGATTGATAATAATAAGAGTAATGAGTATAGTAATTTTCGTTCTATCGATCATATAAGCATAATATGGCTAATAATATGAGTTGGATTGATAATAATAAGAGTAATGAGTATAGTAATTGTCGTTCAATCGATCATATAAGCATAATATGGCTAATAATATGAGTTAGATTGATAATAATAAGAGTAGTAAGTATAGTATTTGTCGTTCTATCGATCATATAAGCATAGTATGGCTAATAATATGAGTTAGATTGATAATAATAAGAGTAAAAAGTATAGTAATTGTCGTTCTATCGATCATATAAGCATAATATGGCTAATAATATGGGTTGGATTGATAATAATAAGAGTAATGAGTATAGTAATTGTCGTTCTATCGATCATATAAGCATAATATGGCTAATAATATGAGCTGGATTGATAATAATAAGAGTAAAAAGTAGAGTAATTGTCGTTCTATTGATCATATAAGCATAATATGGCCAATAATATGAGTTAGTTTGATAATAATAAGAGTAATAAGTATATTAATTGTCGTTCTATCGATCATATCTGCATAATATGGTTAATAATATGAGTTAGATTGATAATAATAAGAGTAATAAGTATAGTAATTGTCGTTTTATCGACCACATAAGCATAATATGGCTAATATTATGAGTTAGATTGATAATAATAAGAGTAATAAGTGTAGTAATTGTCGTTCTATCGATCACATAAGCATAATATGGCTAATAAAAAGAGTTAGATTGATAATAATAAGAGTAATAAGTATAGTAATTATCGTTCTACCGATCACATAAGCATAATATGGCAAATAATATGAGTTGGATTGATAATAATAAGAGTAAAAAGTAGAGTAATTGTCGTTCTATCGATCATATAAGCATAATATGGCCAATAATATGAGTTAGATTGATAATAATAAGAGTAATGAGTATAGTAATTTTCGTTCTATCGATCATATAAGCATAATATGGCTAATAATATGAGTTGGATTGATAATAATAAGAGTAATGAGTATAGTAATTGTCGTTCAATCGATCATATAAGCATAATATGGCTAATAATATGAGTTAGATTGATAATAATAATAGTAGTGAGTATAGCAATTGTCGTTCAATCGATCATATAAGCATAATATGGCTAATAATATGAGTTAGATTGATAATAATAATAGTAGTGAGTATAGCAATTGTCGTTCTATCGATCATATAAGCAAAATATGGCTAATAATATGAGTTAGATTTATAATAATAAGAGTAATGAGTATAGTAATTGTCGTTCTATCGATCGTATAAGCATAATATGGCTAATAATATGAGTTAGATTGATAATAATAAGAGTAATGAGTATAGTAATTGTCGTTCTATCGATCATTTAAGCATAATATGGCTAATAATATGAGTGAGATTGATAATAATAAGAGTAATAAGTATAGTAAGTGTCGTTGTATCGATCATGAAATCATAATATGGCGAATAATATGGGTTAGATTGATAATTATAAGAGTAATAAGTATAGTAATTGTCGTTCAATCGATCATATAAGCATTATATGGCTAATAATATGAGTTAGATTGATAATAATAAGAGTAATGAGTATAGTAATTGTCGTTCTATCGATCATATAAGCATAATATGGCTAATAATATGAGTTAGATTGATAATAATAAGAGTAATGAGTATAGTAATTGTCGTTCTATCGATCATTTAAGCATAATATGGCTAATAATATGAGTGAGATTGATAATGATATGAGTAAAAAGTAGAGTAATTGTCGTTCTATCGATCATATCTGCATAATATTGTTAATAATATGAGTTAGATTGATAATAGTGAGAGTAATAAGTATAGTAATTGTCGTTCTGTCGATCATATAAGCATAATATGGCTAATAATATGAGTTAGATTGATAATAATAAGAGTAATAAGTATAGTAATTATCGTTCTACCGATCACATAAGCATAATATGGCTAATAATATGAGTTGGATTGATAATAATAAGAGTAAAAACTAGAGTAATTGTCGTTCTATCGATCATATAAGCATAATATGGCCAATAATATGAGTTATTTTGATAATAATAAGAGTAATAAGTATAGTAATAGTCGTTCTATCGACCACATAAGCATAATATGGCTAATATTATGAGTTAGATTGATAATAATAAGAGTAGTAAGTATAGTAATTGTCGTTCTATCGATCACATAAGCATAATATGGCTAATAAAAAGAGTTAGATTGATAATAATAAGAGTAATAAGTATAGTAATTGTCGTTCTATCGATCATATAAGCATAATATCTCTAATAATATGAGTTAGATTGATAATAATAAGACTAATAAGTATGGTAATTGTCGTTCTATCGATCATATAAGCATAATATGGCTAATAATATGAGTTAGATTGGTAATAATAAGAGTAATAAGTATAGTAATTATCGTTCTACCGATCATATAAGCATAATATGGCTAATAATATGAGTTAGATTGATAATAATAAGAGTAATGAGTATAGTAATTGTCGTTCTATCGATCATATCTGCATAATATGGTTAATAATATGAATTAGATTGATAATAGTGAGTGTAATAAGTATAGTAATTGTCGTTCTATCGATCATATAAGCATAATATGGCTAATAATATGAGTTAGATTGATAATAATAAGAGTAATGAGTATAGTAGTTTCAGTTCTATCGATCATATCTGCATAATATGGTTAATAATATGAGTTAGATTGATAATAATAAGAGTAATAGGTATAGTAATTGTAGTTCTATCGATCATATAAGCATAATGTGGCTAATAATAAGAGTTAGATTGATAATACTAAGAGTAATAAGTATAGTAATTATCGTTCTTCCGATCATGTAAGCATAATATGGCTAATAATATGAGTTAGATTGATAATAATAAGAGTAATGAGTATAGTAGTTGTCGTTCTATCGATCATATACGCATAATATGGCTAATAGTATGAGTTAGATTGATAATAATAAGACCAATAAGTATAGTAATTGCCGTTCTATCGATCATATAAGCATAATATGGCTAATAATATGAGTTAGATTGATAATAATAAGACCAATAAGTATAGTAATTGTCGTTCTATCGATCATATAAGCATAATATGGCTAATAATATGAGTTAGATTGATAATAATAAGAGTAATGAGTATAGTAATTTTCGTTCTATCGATCATATAAGCATAATATGGCTAATAATATGAGTTAGATTGATAGTAATAAGAGTAATGAGTATAGTAATTGTCGTTCTATCGATCATATAAGCATAATATGGCTAATAATATGAGTGAGATTGATAATAATAAGAGAAATGAGTATAGTAATTGTCGTTCTATCGATCATATAAGCATAGTATGGCTAATAATATGAGTTAGATTGATAATAATAAGAGAAATGAGTATAGTAATTGTCGTCCTATCGATCATATAAGCATAATATGGCTAATAATATGAGTTAGATTGATAATAATAAGAGTAATGAGTACTGTAATTGTCGTTCTATAGATCATATCTGCATAATATGGTTAATAATATCAGATAGATTTGTAATAGTGAGTGTAATAAGTATAGTAATTGTCGTTCTGTCGATCATATAAGCATAATATGGCTAATAATATGAGTTAGATTGATAATAATAAAAGCAATAAGTATAGTGATTGTAGTTCTATCAATCATATCTGCATAATATGGTTAATAATATGAGTTAGATTCATTATAATTAGAGTAATAAATATAGTAATTGTCGTTCTGTCGATCACATAAGCATAATATGGCTAATAATATGAGTTGGATTGATAATAATAAGAGTAATGAGTATAGTAATTGTCGTTCAATCGATCATATAAGCATAATATGGCTAATAATATGAGTTAGATTGATAATAATAATAGTAGTGAGTATAGCAATTGTCGTTCTATCGATCATATAAGCAAAATATGGCTAATAATATGAGTTAGATTTATAATAATAAGAGTAATGAGTATAGTAATTGTCGTTCTATCGATCGTATAAGCATCATATGGCTAATAATATGAGTTAGATTTATAATAATAAGAGTAATGAGTATAGTAATTGTCGTTCTATCGATCGTATAAGCATCATATGGCTAATAATATGAGTTAGATTGATAATAATAAGAGTAATGAGTATAGCAATTGTCGTTCTATCGATCATATAAGCAAAATATGGCTAATAATATGAGTTAGATTTATAATAATAAGAGTAATGAGTATAGTAATTGTCGTTCTATCGATCGTATAAGCATCATATGGCTAATAATATGAGTTAGATTGATAATAATAAGAGTAATGAGTATAGTAATTGTCGTTCTATCGATCATTTAAGCATAATATGGCTAATAATATGAGTGAGATTGATAATAATAAGAGTAATAAGTATAGTAAGTGTCGTTCTATCGATCATGAAATCATAATATGGCTAATAATATGGGTTAGATTGATAATTATAAGAGTAATAAGTATAGTAATTGTCGTTCAATCGATCATATAAGCATTATACGGCTAATAATATGAGTTAGATTGATAATAATAAGAGTAATGGGTATAGTAATTGTCGTTCTATCGATCATATAAGCATAATATGGCTAATAATATGAGTTAGATTGATAATAATAAGAGTAATGAGTATAGTAATTGTCGTTCTATCGATCATTTAAGCATAATATGGCTAATAATATGAGTGAGATTGATAATGATATGAGTAAAAAGTAGAGTAATTGTCGTTCTATCGATCACATAAGCATAATATGGCTAATAAAAAGAGTTAGATTGATAATAATAAGAGTAATAAGTATAGTAATTGTCGTTCTATCGATCATATAAGCATAGTATGGCTAATAATATGAGTTAGATTGATAATAATAAGAGTAAAAAGTATAGTAATTGTCGTTCTGTCGATCATATAAGCATAATATGGCTAATAATATGAGTTAGATTGATAATAATAAGAGTAATAAGTATAGTAATTATCGTTCTACCGATCACATAAGCATAATATGGCTAATAATATGAGTTGGATTGATAATAATAAGAGTAAAAAGGAGAGTTATTGTCGTTCTATCGATCATATAAGCATAATATGGCCAATAATATGAGTTAGTTAGATAATAATAAGAGTAATAAGTATAGTAATTGTCGTTCTATCGACCACATAAGCATAATATGGCTAATATTATGAGTTAGATTGATAATAATAAGAGTAGTAAGTATAGTAATTGTCGTTCTATCGATCATATAAGCATAGTATGGCTAATAATATGAGTTAGATTGATAATAATAAGAGTAAAAAGTATAGTAATTGTCGTTCTATCGATCATATAAGCATAATATGGCTAATAATATGAGCTGGATTGATAATAATAAGAGTAAAAAGTAGAGTAATTGTCGTTCTATCGATCATATAAGCATAATATGGCCAATAATATGAGTTAGTTTGATAATAATAAGAGTAATAAGTATATTAATTGTCGTTCTATCGATCATATCTGCATAATATGGTTAATAATATGAGTTAGATTGATAATAATAAGAGTAATAAGTATAGTAATTGTCGTTTTATCGACCACATAAGCATAATATGGCTAATATTATGAGTTAGATTGATAATAATAAGAGTAATAAACGTAGTAATTGTCGTTCTATCGATCACATAAGCATAATATGGCTAATAAAAAGAGTTAGATTGATAATAATAAGAGTAATAAGTATAGTAATTATCGTTCTACCGATCACATAAGCATAATATGGCAAATAATATGAGTTGGATTGATAATAATAAGAGTAAAAAGTAGAGTAATTGTCGTTCTATCGATCATATAAGCATAATATGGCCAATAATATGAGTTATTTTGATAATAATAAGAGTAATAAGTATAGTAATTGTCGTTCTATCGACCACATAAGCATAATATGGCTAATATTATGAGTTAGATTGATAATAATAAGAGTAATGAGTATAGTAATTGTCGTTCTATCGATCATATCTGCATAATATGGTTAATAATATGAATTAGATTGATAATAGTGAGTGTAATAAGTGTAGTAGTTATCGTTCTACCGATCATATAAGCATAATATGGCTAATAATATGAGTTAGATTGATAATTATAGGAGTAAAAAGTATAGTAATTGTCGCTCTATCGATCATATAAGCATAATATGGCTAATAATATGAGTTAGATTGATAATAATAAGACCAATAAGTATAGTAATTGTCGTTCTATCGATCATATAAGCATAATGTGGCTAATAAATTGAGTTAGATTGATAATAATAAGACTAATAAGTATAGTAATTGTCGTTCTATCGATCATATAAGCATAATGTGGCTAATAATATGAGTTAGATTCATAAAAATAAGAGTAATAAGTATAGTAATTGTCGTTCTATCGATCATATAAGCATAATATGGCTAATAATATGAGTTAGATTGATAATAATAAGAGTAATGAGTATAGTAATTGTCGTTCTATCGATCATATCTGCATAATATGGTTAATAATATGAATTAGATTGATAATAGTGAGTGTAATAAGTATAGTAATTGTCGTTCTATCGATCATATAAGCATAATATGGCTAATAATATGAGTTAGATTGATAATAATAAGAGTAATGAGTATAGTAGTTTCAGTTCTATCGATCATATCTGCATAATATGGTTAATAATATGAGTTAGATTGATAATAATAAGAGTAATGAGTATAGTAGTTGTCGTTCTATCGATCATATAAGCATAATATGGCTAATAGTATGAGTTAGATTGATAATAATAAGACCAATAGGTATAGTAATTGCCGTTCTATCGATCATATAAGCATAATATGGCTAATAATATGAGTTAGATTGATAATAATAAGACCAGAAAGTATAGTAATTGTCGTTCTATCGATCATATAAGCATAATATGGTTAATAATATGAGTTAGATTGATAATAATAAGAGTAATGAGTATAGTAGTTGTCGTTCTATCGATCATATAAGCATAATATGGCTAATAGTATGAGTTAGATTGATAATAATAAGACCAATAGGTATAGTAATTGCCGTTCTATCGATCATATAAGCATAATATGGCTAATAATATGAGTTGGATTGATAATAATAAGAGTAATGAGTATAGTAATTGTCGTTCAATCGATCATATAAGCATAATATGGCTAATAATATGAGTTAGATTGATAATAATAAGAGTAGTAAGTATAGTATTTGTCGTTCTATCGATCATATAAGCATAGTATGGCTAATAATATGAGTTAGATTGATAATAATAAGAGTAAAAAGTATAGTAATTGTCGTTCTATCGATCATATAAGCATAATATGGCTAATAATATGGGTTGGATTGATAATAATAAGAGTAATGAGTATAGTAATTGTCGTTCTATCGATCATATAAGCATAATATGGCTAATAATATGAGCTGGATTGATAATAATAAGAGTAAAAAGTAGAGTAATTGTCGTTCTATTGATCATATAAGCATAATATGGCCAATAATATGAGTTAGTTTGATAATAATAAGAGTAATAAGTATATTAATTGTCGTTCTATCGATCATATCTGCATAATATGGTTAATAATATGAGTTAGATTGATAATAATAAGAGTAATAAGTATAGTAATTGTCGTTTTATCGACCACATAAGCATAATATGGCTAATATTATGAGTTAGATTGATAATAATAAGAGTAATAAGTGTAGTAATTGTCGTTCTATCGATCACATAAGCATAATATGGCTAATAAAAAGAGTTAGATTGATAATAATAAGAGTAATAAGTATAGTAATTATCGTTCTACCGATCACATAAGCATAATATGGCAAATAATATGAGTTGGATTGATAATAATAAGAGTAAAAAGTAGAGTAATTGTCGTTCTATCGATCATATAAGCATAATATGGCCAATAATATGAGTTAGATTGATAATAATAAGAGTAATGAGTATAGTAATTTTCGTTCTATCGATCATATAAGCATAATATGGCTAATAATATGAGTTGGATTGATAATAATAAGAGTAATGAGTATAGTAATTGTCGTTCAATCGATCATATAAGCATAATATGGCTAATAATATGAGTTAGATTGATAATAATAATAGTAGTGAGTATAGCAATTGTCGTTCAATCGATCATATAAGCATAATATGGCTAATAATATGAGTTAGATTGATAATAATAATAGTAGTGAGTATAGCAATTGTCGTTCTATCGATCATATAAGCAAAATATGGCTAATAATATGAGTTAGATTTATAATAATAAGAGTAATGAGTATAGTAATTGTCGTTCTATCGATCGTATAAGCATAATATGGCTAATAATATGAGTTAGATTGATAATAATAAGAGTAATGAGTATAGTAATTGTCGTTCTATCGATCATTTAAGCATAATATGGCTAATAATATGAGTGAGATTGATAATAATAAGAGTAATAAGTATAGTAAGTGTCGTTGTATCGATCATGAAATCATAATATGGCGAATAATATGGGTTAGATTGATAATTATAAGAGTAATAAGTATAGTAATTGTCGTTCAATCGATCATATAAGCATTATATGGCTAATAATATGAGTTAGATTGATAATAATAAGAGTAATGAGTATAGTAATTGTCGTTCTATCGATCATATAAGCATAATATGGCTAATAATATGAGTTAGATTGATAATAATAAGAGTAATGAGTATAGTAATTGTCGTTCTATCGATCATTTAAGCATAATATGGCTAATAATATGAGTGAGATTGATAATGATATGAGTAAAAAGTAGAGTAATTGTCGTTCTATCGATCATATCTGCATAATATTGTTAATAATATGAGTTAGATTGATAATAGTGAGAGTAATAAGTATAGTAATTGTCGTTCTGTCGATCATATAAGCATAATATGGCTAATAATATGAGTTAGATTGATAATAATAAGAGTAATAAGTATAGTAATTATCGTTCTACCGATCACATAAGCATAATATGGCTAATAATATGAGTTGGATTGATAATAATAAGAGTAAAAACTAGAGTAATTGTCGTTCTATCGATCATATAAGCATAATATGGCCAATAATATGAGTTATTTTGATAATAATAAGAGTAATAAGTATAGTAATAGTCGTTCTATCGACCACATAAGCATAATATGGCTAATATTATGAGTTAGATTGATAATAATAAGAGTAGTAAGTATAGTAATTGTCGTTCTATCGATCACATAAGCATAATATGGCTAATAAAAAGAGTTAGATTGATAATAATAAGAGTAATAAGTATAGTAATTGTCGTTCTATCGATCATATAAGCATAATATCTCTAATAATATGAGTTAGATTGATAATAATAAGACTAATAAGTATGGTAATTGTCGTTCTATCGATCATATAAGCATAATATGGCTAATAATATGAGTTAGATTGGTAATAATAAGAGTAATAAGTATAGTAATTATCGTTCTACCGATCATATAAGCATAATATGGCTAATAATATGAGTTAGATTGATAATAATAAGAGTAATGAGTATAGTAATTGTCGTTCTATCGATCATATCTGCATAATATGGTTAATAATATGAATTAGATTGATAATAGTGAGTGTAATAAGTATAGTAATTGTCGTTCTATCGATCATATAAGCATAATATGGCTAATAATATGAGTTAGATTGATAATAATAAGAGTAATGAGTATAGTAGTTTCAGTTCTATCGATCATATCTGCATAATATGGTTAATAATATGAGTTAGATTGATAATAATAAGAGTAATAGGTATAGTAATTGTAGTTCTATCGATCATATAAGCATAATGTGGCTAATAATAAGAGTTAGATTGATAATACTAAGAGTAATAAGTATAGTAATTATCGTTCTTCCGATCATGTAAGCATAATATGGCTAATAATATGAGTTAGATTGATAATAATAAGAGTAATGAGTATAGTAGTTGTCGTTCTATCGATCATATACGCATAATATGGCTAATAGTATGAGTTAGATTGATAATAATAAGACCAATAAGTATAGTAATTGCCGTTCTATCGATCATATAAGCATAATATGGCTAATAATATGAGTTAGATTGATAATAATAAGACCAATAAGTATAGTAATTGTCGTTCTATCGATCATATAAGCATAATATGGCTAATAATATGAGTTAGATTGATAATAATAAGAGTAATGAGTATAGTAATTTTCGTTCTATCGATCATATAAGCATAATATGGCTAATAATATGAGTTAGATTGATAGTAATAAGAGTAATGAGTATAGTAATTGTCGTTCTATCGATCATATAAGCATAATATGGCTAATAATATGAGTGAGATTGATAATAATAAGAGAAATGAGTATAGTAATTGTCGTTCTATCGATCATATAAGCATAGTATGGCTAATAATATGAGTTAGATTGATAATAATAAGAGAAATGAGTATAGTAATTGTCGTCCTATCGATCATATAAGCATAATATGGCTAATAATATGAGTTAGATTGATAATAATAAGAGTAATGAGTACTGTAATTGTCGTTCTATAGATCATATCTGCATAATATGGTTAATAATATCAGATAGATTTGTAATAGTGAGTGTAATAAGTATAGTAATTGTCGTTCTGTCGATCATATAAGCATAATATGGCTAATAATATGAGTTAGATTGATAATAATAAAAGCAATAAGTATAGTGATTGTAGTTCTATCAATCATATCTGCATAATATGGTTAATAATATGAGTTAGATTCATTATAATTAGAGTAATAAATATAGTAATTGTCGTTCTGTCGATCACATAAGCATAATATGGCTAATAATATGAGTTGGATTGATAATAATAAGAGTAATGAGCATAGTAATTGTCGTTCAATCGATCATATAAGCATAATATGGCTAATAATATGAGTTAGATTGATAATAATAATAGTAGTGAGTATAGCAATTGTCGTTCTATCGATCATATAAGCAAAATATGGCTAATAATATGAGTTAGATTTATAATAATAAGAGTAATGAGTATAGTAATTGTCGTTCTATCGATCGTATAAGCATCATATGGCTAATAATATGAGTTAGATTGATAATAATAAGAGTAATGAGTATAGTAATTGTCGCTCTATCGATCATTTAAGCATAATATGGCTAATAATATGAGTGAGATTGATAATAATAAGAGTAATAAGTATAGTAAGTGTCGTTCTATCGATCATGAAATCATAATATGGCTAATAATATGGGTTAGATTGATAATTATAAGAGTAATAAGTATAGTAATTGTCGTTCAATCGATCATATAAGCATTATATGGCTAATAATATGAGTTAGATTGATAATAATAAGAGTAATGAGTATAGTAATTGTCGTTCTATCGATCATATAAGCATAATATGGCTAATAATATGAGTTAGATTGATAATAATAAGAGTAATGAGTATAGTAATTGTCGTTCTATCGATCATTTAAGCATAATATGGCTAATAATATGAGTGAGATTGATAATGATATGAGTAAAAAGTAGAGTAATTGTCGTTCTATCGATCATATCTGCATAATATTGTTAATAATATGAGTTAGATTGATAATAGTGAGAGTAATAAGTATAGTAATTGTCGTTCTGTCGATCATATAAGCATAATATGGCTAATAATATGAGTTAGATTGATAATAATAAGAGTAATAAGTATAGTAATTATCGTTCTACCGATCACATAAGCATAATATGGCTAATAATATGAGTTGGATTGATAATAATAAGAGTAAAAACTAGAGTAATTGTCGTTCTATCGATCATATAAGCATAATATGGCCAATAATATGAGTTATTTTGATAATAATAAGAGTAATAAGTATAGTAATTGTCGTTCTATCGACCACATAAGCATAATATGGCTAATATTATGAGTTAGATTGATAATAATAAGAGTAGTAAGTATAGTAATTGTCGTTCTATCGATCACATAAGCATAATATGGCTAATAAAAAGAGTTAGATTGATAATAATAAGAGTAATAAGTATAGTAATTGTTGTTCTATGGATCATATAAGCATAATATGGCTAATAATATGAGTGGGATTGATAATAATAAGAGTAATAAGTATAGTAAGTGTCGTTCTATCGATCATGAAATCATAATATGGCTAATAATATGGGTTAGATTGATAATTATAAGAGTAATAAGTATAGTAATTGTCGTTCTATCGATCATATAAGCATAATATGGCTAATAATATGAGTTAGATTGATAATAATAAGACTAATAAGTATGGTAATTGTCGTTCCATCGATCATATAAGCATAATATGGCTAATAATATGAGTTAGATTGGTAATAATAAGAGTAATAAGTATAGTAATTATCGTTCTACCGATCATATAAGCATAATATGGCTAATAATATGAGTTACATTGATAATAATAAGAGTAATGAGTATAGTAATTGTCGTTCTATCGATCATATCTGCATAATATGGTTAATAATATGAATTAGATTGATAATAGTGAGTGTAATAAGTATAGTAATTGTCGTTCTATCGATCATATAAGCATAATATGGCTAATAATATGAGTTAGATTGATAATAATAAGAGTAATGAGTATAGTAGTTTCAGTTCTATCGATCATATCTGCATAATATGGTTAATAATATGAGTTAGATTGATAATAATAAGAGTAATAGGTATAGTAATTGTAGTTCTATCGATCATATAAGCATAATGTGGCTAATAATAAGAGTTAGATTGATAATACTAAGAGTAATAAGTATAGTAATTATCGTTCTTCCGATCATGTAAGCATAATATGGCTAATAATATGAGTTAGATTGATAATAATAAGAGTAATGAGTATAGTAGTTGTCGTTCTATCGATCATATACGCATAATATGGCTAATAGTATGAGTTAGATTGATAATAATAAGACCAATAAGTATAGTAATTGCCGTTCTATCGATCATATAAGCATAATATGGCTAATAATATGAGTTAGATTGATAATAATAAGACCAATAAGTATAGTAATTGTCGTTCTATCGATCATATAAGCATAATATGGCTAATAATATGAGTTAGATTGATAATAATAAGAGTAATGAGTATAGTAATTTTCGTTCTATCGATCATATAAGCATAATATGGCTAATAATATGAGTTAGATTGATAGTAATAAGAGTAATGAGTATAGTAATTGTCGTTCTATCGATCATATAAGCATAATATGGCTAATAATATGAGTGAGATTGATAATAATAAGAGAAATGAGTATAGTAATTGTCGTTCTATCGATCATATAAGCATAGTATGGCTAATAATATGAGTTAGATTGATAATAATAAGAGAAATGAGTATAGTAATTGTCGTCCTATCGATCATATAAGCATAATATGGCTAATAATATGAGTTAGATTGATAATAATAAGAGTAATGAGTACTGTAATTGTCGTTCTATAGATCATATCTGCATAATATGGTTAATAATATCAGTTAGATTTGTAATAGTGAGTGTAATAAGTATAGTAATTGTCGTTCTGTCGATCATATAAGCATAATATGGCTAATAATATGAGTTAGATTGATAATAATAAAAGCAATAAGTATAGTGATTGTAGTTCTATCAATCATATCTGCATAATATGGTTAATAATATGAGTTAGATTCATTATAATTAGAGTAATAAATATAGTAATTGTCGTTCTGTCGATCACATAAGCATAATATTGCTAATAATATGAGTTGGATTGATAATAATAAGAGTAATGAGTATAGTAATTGTCGTTCAATCGATCATATAAGCATAATATGGCTAATAATATGAGTTAGATTGATAATAATAATAGTAGTGAGTATAGCAATTGTCGTTCTATCGATCATATAAGCAAAATATGGCTAATAATATGAGTTAGATTTATAATAATAAGAGTAATGAGTATAGTAATTGTCGTTCTATCGATCGTATAAGCATCATATGGCTAATAATATGAGTTAGATTGATAATAATAAGAGTAATGAGTATAGTAATTGTCGTTCTATCGATCATTTAAGCATAATATGGCTAATAATATGAGTGAGATTGATAATAATAAGAGTAATAAGTATAGTAAGTGTCGTTCTATCGATCATGAAATCATAATATGGCTAATAATATGGATTAGATTGATAATTATAAGAGTAATAAGTATAGTAATTGTCGTTCAATCGATCATATAAGCATTATATGGCTAATAATATGAGTTAGATTGATAATAATAAGAGTAATGAGTATAGTAATTGTCGTTCTATCGATCATATAAGCATAATATGGCTAATAATATGAGTTAGATTGATAATAATAAGAGTAATGAGTATAGTAATTGTCGTTCTATCGATCATTTAAGCATAATATGGCTAATAATATGAGTGAGATTGATAATGATATGAGTAAAAAGTAGAGTAATTGTCGTTCTATCGATCATATCTGCATAATATTGTTAATAATATGAGTTAGATTGATAATAGTGAGAGTAATAAGTATAGTAATTGTCGTTCTGTCGATCATATAAGCATAATATGGCTAATAATATGAGTTAGATTGATAATAATAAGAGTAATAAGTATAGTAATTATCGTTCTACCGATCACATAAGCATAATATGGCTAATAATATGAGTTGGATTGATAATAATAAGAGTAAAAACTAGAGTAATTGTCGTTCTATCGATCATATAAGCATAATATGGCCAATAATATGAGTTATTTTGATAATAATAAGAGTAATAAGTATAGTAATTGTCGTTCTATCGACCACATAAGCATAATATGGCTAATATTATGAGTTAGATTGATAATAATAAGAGTAGTAAGTATAGTAATTGTCGTTCTATCGATCACATAAGCATAATATGGCTAATAAAAAGAGTTAGATTGATAATAATAAGAGTAATAAGTATAGTAATTGTCGTTCTATCGATCATATAAGCATAATATGGCTAATAATATGAGTGAGATTGATAATAATAAGAGTAATAAGTATAGTAAGTGTCGTTCTATCGATCATGAAATCATAATATGGCTAATAATATGGGTTAGATTGATAATTATAAGAGTAATAAGTATAGTAATTGTCGTTCAATCGATCATATAAGCATTATATGGCTAATAATATGAGTTAGATTGATAATAATAAGAGTAATGAGTATAGTAATTGTCGTTCTATCGATCATATAAGCATAATATGGCTAATAATATGAGTTAGATTGGTAATAATAAGAGTAATAAGTATAGTAATTATCGTTCTACCGATCATATAAGCATAATATGGCTAATAATATGAGTTAGATTGATTATAATAAGAGTAATGAGTATAGTAATTGTCGTTCTATCGATCATATCTGCATAATATGGTTAATAATATGAATTAGATTGATAATAGTGAGTGTAATAAGTATAGTAATTGTCGTTCTATCGATCATATAAGCATAATATGGCTAATAATATGAGTTAGATTGATAATAATAACAGTAATGAGTATAGTAGTTTCAGTTCTATCGATCATATCTGCATAATATGGTTAATAATATGAGTTAGATTGATAATAATAAGAGTAATAGGTATAGTAATTGTAGTTCTATCGATCATATAAGCATAATGTGGCTAATAATAAGAGTTAGATTGATAATACTAAGAGTAATAAGTATAGTAATTATCGTTCTTCCGATCATGTAAGCATAATATGGCTAATAATATGAGTTAGATTGATAATAGTAAGAGTAATGAGTATAGTAGTTGTCGTTCTATCGATCATATAAGCATAATATGGCTAATAGTATGAGTTAGATTGATAATAATAAGACCAATAAGTATAGTAATTGTCGTTCTATCGGTCATATAAGCATAATATGGCTAATAATATGAGTTAGATTGATAATAATAAGAGTAATGAGTATAGTAATTTTCGTTCTATCGATCATATAAGCATAATATGGCTAATAATATGAGTTAGATTGATAGTAATAAGAGTAATGAGTATAGTAATTGTCGTTCTATCGATCATATAAGCATAATATGGCTAATAATATGAGTTAGATTGATAATAATAATAGTAGTGAGTATAGCAATTGTCGTTCTATCGATCATATAAGCAAAATATGGCTAATAATATGAGTTAGATTTATAATAATAAGAGTAATGAGTATAGTAATTGTCGTTCTATCGATCGTATAAGCATAATATGGCTAATAATATGAGTTAGATTGATAATAATAAGAGTAATGAGTATAGTAATTGTCGTTCTATCGATCATTTAAGCATAATATGGCTAATAATATGAGTGAGATTGATAATAATAAGAGTAATAAGTATAGTAAGTGTCGTTCTATCGATCATGAAATCATAATATGGCTAATAATATGGGTTAGATTGATAATTATAAGAGTAATAAGTATAGTAATTGTCGTTCAATCGATCATATAAGCATTATATGGCTAATAATATGAGTTAGATTGATAATAATAAGAGTAATGAGTATAGTAATTGTCGTTCTATCGATCATATAAGCATAATATGGCTAATAATATGAGTTAGATTGATAATAATAAGAGTAATGAGTGTAGTAATTGTCGTTCTATCGATCATTTAAGCATAATATGGCTAATAATATGAGTGAGATTGATAATGATATGAGTAAAAAGTAGAGTAATTGTCGTTCTATCGATCATATCTGCATAATATTGTTAATAATATGAGTTAGATTGATAATAGTGAGAGTAATAAGTATAGTAATTGTCGTTCTGTCGATCATATAAGCATAATATGGCTAATAATATGAGTTAGATTGATAATAATAAGAGTAATAAGTATAGTAATTATCGTTCTACCGATCACATAAGCATAATATGGCTAATAATATAAGTTGGATTGATAATAATAAGAGTAAAAAGTAGAGTTATTGTCGTTCT